>NW_006300048.1:4710564-4711282 GCF_000327345.1 Myotis davidii | reverse complement strand
CACTTCGCACAGCATTGAACTGAGCTGACTTATACATTATAGTGAGCTTTCACATCCTAAATATATTGGTTCTTTTGGAACTTGAAGTATTTAACAAATATTGAAATGTTAGGTATATGAGTGTAAACTAAACACAAAAACTAGGCAGCTACTACAACACAACGACACACAACTACAACCACAGAGGAAATAACCAAATAAACTGCTATTTTAAACATTGTAAGCAAATAAGGGAAGGAAGGGGTTATTTCAGAACACAAATATTTATAGGCAAGAAAAAAAATTGAAGCAGTAACGCTTAAAAAGTCCTGAAGGTTAGTTGAATCTCTATGAAGTATGTTATACTATTTGACATCATAGGAGTAGACATAAGCATGCTTATTCGTCTTCCCTAAGCAGTTGAAAAGAATGTTAATATAACTAGCAGGACCATACAATATAGAGAATAAAGTAACCAAAAATCATTGTCTTACGACCCTATTATTTAATGAACTACACCTGTATCAATCAAATGCGAGAGAACAGGGTGTACAGTTTAATAGTGGGGGGCGGGGGAAGGGTGCAAGACTTAAAAATAAGGAGGAACAGGCCAAAATTAAGGAAAAATACAGAAAAAAGTTTCAAGAATAAAAACGTGGGCCCTTAAATGCCCGAGTTGGTAATATGAGTACAGTGAAAGACTTCTTTGTGGACCATCTCCTCACCACCCCCTCCTCCC
>NW_006300048.1:4710224-4710487 GCF_000327345.1 Myotis davidii | reverse complement strand
AGTGGTGCAGCGAAGAAGCTGGTGTTACAAGTTCCCAGAGAGGGTTCCAGTGCACCCTAGGCCCTGCGGTGCTGAGGGGGCGGCAGTTCCTGTCTCATCCCGTGGTCTCAATTCACCATTCTAAAAGCCCTCTCCGGCTCCTTTCCTGAAGACAAAGTGACAGGGGCCGATCTCTGACCTGAACTTGAAAACAAACTTCCAGGAGTCGGCCACTGATTCCCTCTCAGCTCCACTCTTACAGAACCCAAGCCTGGCCCAGGAGC
>NW_006300048.1:4686362-4709669 GCF_000327345.1 Myotis davidii | reverse complement strand
GTGGGCGTGGGGCGAGGGCAGCGGGCGGGGAGCGGAGCGGGGTGTGCTGGGGTGGAAGCAGCACCTCCTGGGGTCACCTAGGCAGTGTTTTGGGAGGAGGAATCCGTAAAGAAGGGATTTTTTGCTTTATGAGCGGGATGGAAGAAGAGTTAGGTGGCGTTAGAAGTGTAACATCCAAAAAAAAAAGAAAAAAAAGGAAAAGATGGGCTCTTCTCTGTGGGGTGAACCCCCAGCTGTGACCCCCAGGGAAATCTTGTCGCGTGTCTTTGGGTGTTTCTGGCCCGTGAAATGGGGACAGTAACAGGGTAGCTCGGCATCGTGAGGACTGTGCGCGGCGATACACGTTAAATTGCTTAGAACAGCGCCAGGCACTGGTCAGTTACACGTCAAGTGTAATTAATTTCCATCTCCGCGTTTTCAGATAATTCAGACTGACTGTGAGCTTGTTTTTTTTAAATTGAAAACCAAGACACGTGGTCTGACACGTGGGTTTGCAGGGACAGTGGGATGCAGCACTGACCCCGAGAGCCCGCCCTGAACACCCCTTACTCGTGTACACGTGGGTCAATTCGTTTAGCAGCGTGAGGCTGGTGGGAGCTTTGAGCTATTTCCTTGGAAAGTGGGTCGTTGATGCGGAGGACCTCGGGCCTTAGTCTGTGTGAGCGGCAGACCTTTTTAAGTGGAATGAAGCTAGCTCTGCAAAGGTTTACGTGAAGACCGAAGAGACGGAATTTGGGGGAGGTGGACTGGGTGTTCCATAGAAGCCGGATTTGACTGAGGGTGAGGAAACGTTTCTAACCTAACCGCACTTGCAGAAACAGAATGCGTGTTATTGTGCTATTGCACGTTCCTACCCTCTGGGAATGGTCAGGCAAAGATCCAGAGCAGCCTAGGTCTACTTTAGAGCATCACTTTCTGCCACGACGGAAATACTCTGTGATGATCTGTGGTACCCGCTGGGCAGAGGTGGCTCTTACACACTGGAGAGGTGACTAGAGTGCTGAGGAACTTAACTTGTTAATTTTCCATGAATTAAAATACAAATAGCCCCATGTGGTGCGTGGCTGCCTTATTGGACAGCAGAAGGTCAAGAATCTAGACTCTGAGACCCCTTCCACTTTGTGATTTGGTTGAGTTTAAATCAGAGAAGCCAACTCTTGGAACACCTATTGCCTCAGGGCAGCGATTTTCAGTGGGTGTGTTGCCTGCCGCAGGCACACGGGTGTGCCACAAGAACTTTTAAAATATGCAGTACCTGACTCTTTAGTCAGGGGCACTGACCTCTTTTCCCCTTAGATTGTCAAATAAAAAAATGACAACAGCCAACACAATAATAGCTATCTGGTGTGAATGCATCAAAATTATACCTATTTTTTTTTGTCAGCCCAGCAAAAATGCAATGTATTTTTTGGTGTGCCACAGTATTTTAGTAATTAGTTTATGTGTGCCACTAGATGAAAAAGGTTGAAAATCGCTGCCTTAGGGAATCATAATTATATTCAAATAATGCCTTTCATTAAAGTACTCTAGTTCAAAGCATGGATCTGTTAGTAGTTATTTACAGCTTGACAAATTAAAACAAAGCATTCTTTTGTCTCCTAGGTTGTACAGCTAGTGCCAGATTCATTTGGAGAGCCATAACAATACTAACTGGAGTTTCCTTTAATCATTATTGTACTATGTTGTAACCATGGTTTCCTCTTATCTTTTATCATTTTGGTTAGTTTTTAAGCAAAAACTTTTCAACACTTTTATTCTTGAAGTGTTTTTCGTTTGAAAGACAGTGTTTTGTTTTGTTTTTAACATTTGAGCATTGGGCCATCTTAGAAGTAGTTCTGTGGTTATCAGTTTATAAGTATTCAGAACTTTTAAAGAGATAAGTCTGAAATTTGGTGATATTTTGCAAGATTATGTTCTTTGAAATATGTAGATCTGTTTTTTTCTTCAAGCAAATGTTTATTTAAAAATAAAACTTAACTGTGGCCTGATGTCTGTAAAATGGTGACCTTCGTTTCAAGGTTGAGGATAATCATTAGATCTGGAACAAAACTTAAAGCTCATGAATTAAGCATATACAGAGAATAAGTCATTACATACAATTCCAAGTAATTGCTCTTATGTAGGGTGACTTATACCCCACTTTTTCTGGGACAGTCATGTTTGAGCCCATTTGTCCCAGCATAGTTATTAATAGAGTTCCTTTTACTATAAAAAATGCCCCAATTGGAACCACATAATAATATGGTTTCTATACTTTTAGGTTTGTTGAAAATTGTAATATATAATTTTAGGAGGATTAACTATATTGCAGTCTTAGAAATGTACTTGCTTTTAAGTAGTGACAAAGTTATTGCTTATGAGCTTAAATAATAGATGAGATATCTAGTATAAGACTAGCAAGTGACCTGTCAATTTAAGCCACTGGTAATTTAAAGATTTTGCTTTTCTCCTTAAATCTTGGGCAGCTTGATTTTTGGTTCTCTCTAAAAAAGTGATCTTTGGTATGGGAGGTTGCAAAGAGTTAGTAGTTGTCAGTTAAATCAGAAGATTGAGTTTTGTTGTTGCAAATAATGCCTGTTTTTATTTTACAGTGAGGTTGAATAGTGAAATCAGTCAGAAATCTGCTTCTTATGTATTAGAACGTTAAAGAAAAATTTTGCTTAAAGTTCTCTTAAATAGTAAGCCAAATGCATTATTATATTAATAGAGGCCTGGTGCACAAATTCGTGCACGGGTGGGGTCTGGCCTGCCCGCCCCCATTGGGCCAATCGGACTGGGCTGGCCAGGGGGAGGAGATGCAGGAGGTTGGCCGGCCAGCCCTGTCCCTGATGGGGTGGGGGTGGGGCAATCAGGGACGGGGCCAGCTGGGGGAAGGGGCCATGGGCAGTTGGCTGGCCGGCTCCGCTCCCTGGTCGAACTCCCAGTCAAGCCCCTGGTTGAGGGGACAATTTGCATATTAGCCTTTTATTATATAGGATTTGAATTTATACTATAGTGAATACAATATTTTATTGAGAGACATGCTTTGCTTGAGCCCTCATTTCTCTGATGGATAAATGAAGTAACTCATGTGGTGTGTTGGGTGTAGTGACATAAATATCACTATCTCTATAGTCCTTTTTTTTTTTAGAGTACCTATTGATTTTTAGAAAAAAGAATGGAGAGGGAGAGAGAAGAGAAACATTAATGTGAGAGTGCAACATCTATTGGCTGCCCCCTCCACTCCTGCACACCCTGATAGAACCCCCAACCTGTGCATGAGCCCTTGACCAGAATTGAACTGGCAACCTCCTGATGCATGGGACGACACCCAACCAACTGAGCCACACCAGCCAGTGGTCACTTGCTCTACTCTTAAGGGCATTGAATAATGGATGTGGAAAAGATACTAATGTTCTGAAATGCATTATGATAGGTTCAAAAGAGCACTTAAAACTAATTCTGAAAACCAAGGTTTAGTTCTTTTCTGCTATCATTTCTCTTTGTGATTTTAACTGTTTACTTCTCTGAGCCTCAGTTACCTCATCAGTGAAATGGAATTAGTACCTAATCTTACCTCCTCACAGGGTAGTCGGAGGCCTCAGATGAGAATTATATAAATTTTCATGTGTTACACATATTTTATATTTAAGTGGTTTTGTTTCAACTTGTCTACCTACTACCTCCAGTAAAGACTGACGCTATATCTGCAAAAATTGTTGTAAATTTTAATTTGTGAAACAGCACATAGAGTATAATAGGCACAATTACCCAAAATTATTTTCTTTAACCAACCGTACTGTAAGTAACAGTAATGGTGCTTTCTTGATCTGGTTGCAAAATATTCTCTACACAAAACAATTTCTTACTACTGCTAAGAGAGAACCCACATTTTCACGGGCACTTGAGGTGTTCCTTTCGTTGTGCTAAATGCTACATCTTATTTATTTATCCAAACTATTAAGTCATTCCCACTTTATAGGTGGTACTGATGAGGCTCTTTCTGGAACTGATATCAGGTTATTTTTTTGCATTATACTGCTGCCTCTAATAACAGCTAGTGGTTATTGAATGTTAGGAGGATAATGAATATGTAAATTGCATGCTATCTGGCATTTGTAGTAGTTGAAAAAATTGCTGTGTTTGTTGAATTCATGGGACAATAAGTTGAAATGTGAATGTACTTTATAAATTGTAAGTACAATACAAATATAAATTATTTTAAAATCTTGAAGTGCACTTTTGCTATTTTAAATGCTGTAGAGGTTTTTTATGACTGAATCCTGTCTACTAGTATTTTACTTTTTTCATATTTGTTTCTGAATCTTTAAAAGACAGCTACTACTAATAATACCATTCTTTCTTGGAGAATATACATGTTTAATGATAATACTTTGTGATGTGTTTTCAAGAGGCTATACTTTTGGTTGGATGATGATTCTTCTGCTTATTCATCATCATCATCATCATCATGAATTGAGAGCTTTCCATATACAGGCACTGTCCTAAGTGCTTTGTAGACATTATTTCATGTCAACTATGAGAAGAGTATTTTTAATTTCTACTTTAAAGATGAGGGAACTGAGACAGGGAGGTGATGCGACTTGCCCAAGGTCACATGGTAAATGTTAGAGCCTGTATTTGAACTCCAGAGCCCAGCTCTTCACTGCTAAACTGAGTCAGCATAGGCAGGTATTTCACAACAAAGTTCACTATGACAAACACATTGTGGAGGTCTTGTGAGTTAATTATGATCAACTTTTATTTGTATGTTCCTTGTGGGATAGTAGAAAGAATTCTGGACCAGGTGTCAGGGGACCTCAGTTTTAGTCCCGGCTGTATCACTAAATAGTGATGTGTCCTTGGGCAGTTCAAGAAACCCCTCTGGACTTCAGTTTCCTCACCTGAAAAATGAGGGATTTGGATGAAATTAGTGATTTTCAAACTATAGTTCTGAATTTCAGATGTCTTAGGTCCCCCTCCCGACAATTTGCATAGTTATGCTTTTGTCTGTTACAGCTATTTATCCATCTGTCTAAGCTTTACTTTTAAAAAAAATTTTTTTTATTGATTTCAGAGAGTAAGAGAGAGGGAGGGAGGGAGAGAGAGAGAGAGAGAGAGAGAGACATCAATGATGAGAGAGAGTCATGGATCGGCTGCCTCCTGCACACCCCCACTGTGCCCTTGACCAGAATCAAACCTGGGACCCTTCAGTCCTCAGGCTGATGCCCTATCCACTGAGCCAAACCAGCTAGGGCTGAGCTTTACTTTTAAGCAAGGAATTTATGAACTTGCTTTTAGCAGGGGTGGAGAACCTCATCTGACCTGGCTCTGCCAAGGCATTAGGGGTGAGTTAATTAAATGTTTGATGAAATATAGCAGGCTAACTTTTAAGTTGATAATTTTGTATGGCCCGAGAATGATATTATAAATATCTATTTGGTAGAAAAAAGCTTCCCCACCCCTATTTTAAAGTCATCAGTCTAAGGCAGGGGTGGGCAAACTTTTTGACTCGAGGGCCACAATGGGTTCTTAAACTGGACCGGAGGGCCGGAACAAAAGCATGGATGGAGTGTTTGTGTGAACTAATATAAATTCAAAGTAAACATCATTACATAAAAATGTACGGTCTTTTTTTTCAATAGTTTTATTCATTTCAAACAGGCCGGATCCGGCCTGCTGGCCGTAGTTTGCCCACGGCTGCTCTAAGGTAACTTAATGACAAGTCCAGTGACCACTATGTGTACAACTTTTCAGTAATTTCACATTATTTTAGTTGCTAATGGAGATAAGCATCTTTTGTAAATAAAGATACTAAAATGCGAAAAGGTTGGCTAATTTTTATTAAAATATGTATGTACATGGACTAGATATTTCAAGTTATCAGCTACCAGAAACAAAGCCTGTTTTCTGTTAGATTTGTGACCTGCAACCAGTATTTTTACTTTTAGCTTCCTCATTAATAGGGGAGAAGTATTTGTTGCCTGATAGGGTGATTATGAAAAAAATGTGAGTTAATACAAGTTAAAGACCCTTTATAAACTCTGAAACGCTTATACAAATTCATCTACATTTTACATGCCTACATGGGAGTAAATATCCCCCTTTTTTTTAGTTCTATGAAGTATGTTTTATTTTGATTGAGAGTGTTACAGATGTTCCCCATTTTTCTCCATTTGCCTTCCTCCACCCGTCTCGCACCCCCTCTGATGAACTATGTTTTTAATCACATCAGATTTTACTGTTTATATTTAATATAGACTTCTCATAAGGTTTAATATTTCTAAGATGTGAATCTAGATTAGAAGAGAATTTTGATGGTTAAAAGATCTCCTTCTTTGAGATTCTTGTCAAATATACTTACCTTTAACTACTAGAAGTATAATTGATTCCAAAATTTTGCACATATCTGAAAAGTTAGCTATTAGGTCATTCAATTATGTAATACCAGAGGCCTGGTGCACGAAATTCATGTGAGAGTAGACCTTCCTTCCCCTGGCTGCCAGCACCGGCTTCCCTCTGGCACCTGGGACCTGGGCTTCCCTTGCAGCCCTAGCTTCGCCCGTAAGGTCCGGGTGGACGTCCGGCCTAATTAGCATATTATGCTTTTATTATTATAGATTTTATGTAAAAACTGTTACAATATTGGGAAAATAAACTTGCCATTTTGTCAGGGCTTGGTTGTTTATATATTTTAGCGTGATCTGGTAGATACATTTAAGAACTATTTTCAAAAGAAAATTTTTTAAAAACTCAATCCTATCTACACTAATAAAAGAGAAAAATGGTAATTGGCGTACGATGCTACCCTTTTCATTGGCTAATCAGGGCTATATGCAAATTAACTGCCAACTAAGATTGGCAGTTAATTGCCAACAAGATGGCAGTTAATTTGCATATGTAGGCACAATGCAGGGAGGCGAAAGGGAAAGCAGGAAGAAGTCCCCTGCCGCTGACAGTGATCGGAAACCCAGGGGGGAGCTAAGAGCTGGGGGGCAGGGCAAAGGCGGGCAGAGCCAGCTGGGCAAGGGGCAGAGCCAGCAATCGGAGGGGTCTGGGGGTCCCCTGTCCAGGCCTGACGCCTGGGCCAGAGGCATCAGGCCTGGGCTGGGGACAGAACCAGTGATGGGGGGAAATGAGGGTCCCCTGCCCAGGCCTGACGCCTCAGGCCTGGGCAAGGGGCTGATCCTTCAATTGGAGGGTGATGGGGGTCAACGCCTGAGGGGTCCCAGTATGTGAGAGGGGGCAGGCTGGGCTGAGGGACACTCCTTCCCCACCCAGTGCACGAATTTTGTGCACTGGGCCCCTAGTATAATAAAAGGCTAATGTACAAATCACCCAAACAGTGGAACGACTAGTCACTGTGACACATACTGACCACCAAGGGGCAGATGCTCAACGCAGGAGCTGCTCCCCGGTGGTCAGTGCGCTTCCAAAGGGGAGCGCTGCTCAGTCAGAAGTCAAGTTCATGGCTGGCAGCGCAGTGGCGGTGGCGGGAGCCTCTCTGGCCTTTGCGGCAGTCGGACAGGTTCACCATCACTGCCCTAGGGCTTCTGGACTGCAAGAGGGCACAGGTCAGGCTAAAGGACCTCCCCGCCCCAGAGTGCATGAATTTCGTGCACTGGGCTTCTAGTAGTTTCATAAGAGTACTGGATATGAAAGCACATGGAATAGAAACTTACATTAATGTGAGATTAAAGAAAAATATAATACAACTTCTCTGAGCAGTCTGTCACTAAGATCCTGTTATTTGTAGGTTAAAAAAAATTGCCTATAAAGCCAACTAGTGTATGTAGAAACACAGTTTATAAGTCTTTTTGTCTATTGGGAATTTTATAGTTTACAGGTGGTATTCTTTTCATTTCAGATATATTTTTTGAGTGCTCATTATGTGGTGGCCATTGTTTTTTTTTTTTTTAACAAATATATATATATTTTTTATTGATTTCAGAGAGGAAGGGAGAGGGCGAGAGAGAGGGAAACAGCAATGATGAGAGAAAATCATTGATTGGCTGCCTCCTGCACACCCCACACCGACTGTTGAGCCCGCAACAGAGAGGGAGGGAGAGTGGGAGAGAAACATCAATGATGAGAGAGAATCATTGATTGGCCGCCTCCTGCACGCCTCACACAGGAGATCAAGCCTGCAACCAGGGCATGTTCTCTTGACCAGGAAGTATACCATGATCTCCTGGTTCAAAGGTCCATGTTCAACCCTTGAGCTATGCTGGTTGGGTCTGTTGTCTTTATAATACCCCTCTGAGACAGGCAGAAATTATTGACAGGTGGAGAAAGTGAACTTGAGAGATTAGTTGATCCTTATTACCAGTTTCTACTAAATTAATTATTCTCCTTAACAAAAACCCTATGATCATGACTTTTATTTATTTATTTTTTAATATATTTCTCTTTATTGATTTCAGAGAGGAAGGGGGAAGGAGAGAGAGATAGAAACATCAGTGATGAGAGAGAATCATTGATTGGCTGCCTCCTGCACACCCCCTACTGGGGAATGAGCCTGCAACCCAGGCACGTGCCCTTGGCTGGAATCGAACCTAAGACCCTTCAGTCCGCAGGCCGATGCTCTATCCACTGAGCCAAGCGACCAGGGCTGTGATCATGACTTTTATTTCAGTTTTCTGCCTTATAACATCTGTAGGATTTCATCTCTACTTGAATATCTAATAGCTGTCTCAAACTTAACTTGGCCCCAACTCAATTTCTTTTTTTATCCTTTCCAATCTTCCTGATCTCAGTAAATGGTATCACCATCAACCAGTTGCTCAGGTCCCAAACTTCAGAGTCATCCTTGACTGCTCTTCTCTCACACCCACGTCTAACCCATCAACAAGTCAGCTCTGCTTTCAAAATATATTCCAGAAATCTGACCACTTATCATCATCTTTACTTGTTTCACTAATTCAAGCCACTGTTATTGTTTGTCTATATAATTTCAATAACTTTCTATCTGATTACCTTGCCTATACTAGTGCCTCCTTATCGTATATCCTCACAGCATCTGGAGTTAACTTTTTAAAACCTAAAACATTTCAAGTCACTTGGTTTTTGTTAAGATTTTATATTCTGGTTGAAGTCAACTTGTTTAATTAGTTTTCAAAGCATTTGTCACTACCTCAGATTATATTTATGTGCTTTTCTCCTGCATTATGTTGTATCTCTTCTGTCTAGCTTAATCACTACTCTAGCCCTAGCTCTTATAACAGTGTTTGGCCTGTAGTAAGTACCCAATAAATAATTATAAATGAATAAACCAAAGCACCGGTGATACACTGGCTTTAAATGAGAGGGTGCCTTTATTGTAAGAGGAGGGAATCAAGAAAGGATGTATTAGCTTTATTAGAGGAGAATGGAGGAAGTTACTAAATAAAGGCTTTTTACTTCTCACCTGCCAGTAGTTGGAGAGATTATTGGGCAGAGGTTTATTAATAAATTAAAATAATTAGTATATACTAAAATATTTAATGTTAAACCAAAAGAATTAGTAAGCTGAAACAATTAGATGTCAGAGAAATAATGCTTGATGGTTGTGTCACTGGGAAGGCTTCTTGGTGATAATGAATTTAGGTCAGGCTTTTCTAGACCACTAGGACTTGGATAGGTGGAGAGGTAACAAGGTATTGCAAGTAGGAAAAACAATAAAGATTCAAAAGAACCTGGGATGGTTTGTGAGATAGCGAATGTTTGGTTTGACTGCTATAGAAAAGGAAGCTGGAGAGGTCCAGTGACAAGTTTTGTTTTCCAGGCAAAGGGGAGCCATTGGAGGCTTCTGCTAGAGAAGTAACATATTTAGAATGAGTACTCTGGAGATACTTTGCAGAATTAATTAGAAAGATGGGAGGTTTAAAAGATAATGCAGTAAAGGCATTAAGGTAAAGTTGAAAAGGAAGGGATTGATTTAGAGTTGCTTTTTTATAAGAAAAAAATGTCAGGACCAGAGTTCCTGGTTGTAGGCAGGGAAGGAGCTGAACAATTTAAATGTCTTGGAGTTTTTGACCTTGTGTGACTGAACACTAGTCGTGTTCTTATAGAACTGCTGGACATGGAAACAGGTGTGGTAGTAGTATCAGATATTACAGAGAAGGGTTTTTCTGTCTCTAAATATTAAGTCTTTGATAATTGTTTTAAAATTGTGGTTCTTTGCTTATATTATTCCTAATAACTTGTCATTTTGAATATTAGGTGTTTCTTATGAATATTTATAGCTTCTTACACATATTAATTAGAATCAGACTGATTTGGATTGGGAAGACTTATTACTGTTCCATTAGATTTTAAGAAAAATAATTAATGAGTGGTAAGGCAGAATATTTCCTTAGATCATATATTGCTGTTTATGGTGCATCACAATTTTGAAAGTACTTTCACTTCTGAGATATGGGTAGTTTGGATTTGCTATTCACTTATCTCTGTGTTTTTTTTTAAGTACAGTTAAGTTTGGTTTATTTTCAGATTATAGGAAGTGTTAAGTTTCAGTACAATTATCCCATAATAATTGACTGGTTCTGATGTTCCTCCTGTTCTCTCATAGTATCTTGTGCATTACAGTATCTCTAAGCTCATTGCATTGGGTATATCTGTTAACTTAAGTAGGTTGTAAGCTACTAAATGGCGGGGGTGTGTTTTTCTTATCTTTGTATTCTTTGTTATATCTTTCAGTCATTTTTTAATTTACCTACCATTTATTGAACATTAGCTATGTCAGGCAGTTTATTAGTTATCGAAATTATAATGTTCCTGTTTTTAAGCAGTATGAGAAGTGCTATGATAGATACATCTTATTTCAGGATCTGAGCTCATTTCTTTTTGTATGGTAGGTGAATACAGATGATGTTTTAGTTATGAAAATGCAATTAGAAGCTGTTTCATAAAAATTGCGATTATTTTTAAAAAAGTTATAAATATATGTGAATCATCTGTTCTTTGGATTATTCATGTTACTTCTCTTTTAGCAGATAATTGAATGGACATTTGAGTTTTATACCTTCCAAGTTCACTTGAAATGGGTCATATATAAATATATTAGATTACCATATTGTTATCCCAAATACTAGGTATAGAAGTTTTAAAATTTGTACATTTTAATTTATTTTCTTTGAATTCTCAGTGATTGAGTGGTCATTTCGTATTTATTTTTTTTTTTTACAACAGGAGAAATTAAGATCATAATGTAACTTGAATTTTTTTTTTTTTACAAAACTAAAATGCAGTATATAATAATGTTGGCCTAACCATAATTGCTTCCTGCCTTTGGAGTTTTACGAAAATGAAAATGTTCTGAGTATAACAGTTTTCTATTTATATTATGTGAAATGTTCAAGTTATGAATGATTGGAATTGAGACTCGGGTGCTCAGAATCGGTATATAGGCCTGCTGAATTAATTTTCCTCAGCATGAGATAGTAGAAATGATAAAAAATTTCTACTGTCTTTTAATGAATGGGTAGAGTTATGGATTTCACAATTCAGATTTTGATGTTTTGAGAGTGCTGAAACTAGTAATATACTTCCAATTCTTTGAGTTATTTTTTAAGCTAAAGATGTTTCATGGTATTTCTTTTTTGGTCATTCAGACATCAAAAATATGAGCTATTAAGAGAACATGCCCATTCCTTTTTTAAAAAATTTACATTTGTGATTTACCATAGTTAATTTTTTTTTGTTGTAGTATTTTCTGAGGAAAGGAGTATATCCTTAAATCTCATTATGTTAAATTAAAAGATGTCAAATTTTCTATTTTGGAACAGGATTTTACAGGTGTAACATAGTATCGGTTATTGGCTTAGTGATCAGGTTTAAATATAAGTATTAATCAGAGATGAACTTATTCCTTGGGTTCACATTTAAACTGTGGCATGTTGAAATAATCTAGGTCTCCATCTGCACATCTGAATTCGTTTTGTAAAATATGGCAAACAGCTGCATTTCAATGGAAAGCTAAAACAACTGTAGGACATTAACCCATTGAGAAGATTACAGTAGGTTTTCAGTTCCATGTTAACTGTATTTATTAGAGAAAATTGACTTGAGTGCTTCTGCTTTTAACCAACATTTTTTTTTTTAAATGTCTGGGAGAAAGGAAATAAAGCACTGGAGTGATAGGACTTTGATGTGTAAAGAAGTTAATGTCGAAAGAAGTTAATTATCTAAATCATCAAACAAAATGGGTATGGGAAATAATTATTTTAAAGATTCTAATGAGCTATCAACTCATCATGTCAAGAAAAATCTTATTCACCTGTTTGATTTAAAAGTTAAATAACTTGACTGTGAAAGGATGATCGTGGTTATAATAAACTAGGATTGGGACCTTTTACCTCTTACCAATAAATACTCTTGATGTGAAACATTTGCAGTAGGAGGACAACTGAAGAAAGCTGTGGTTTTAATATGAATTTACTTTCTGAAATGTCTCCCCTTTAGAAAGTGTTAAAGCAGGGTGACTGGATTTGTAAAATGAAAAAAGGGCAGATTCCTTCAACAATGTCTCACGACATTTGGCCACAGGAAAATCCCACAGAATGGCATGTCTTCAAATCCAACATGAGTGAACTAAGTCATAACTGTTTTTGGAGCCTGGCGTTAATATACAGTCTTTGAGTTTAACTTTTCTCTAGGATATCATACCTCTCTGTCAGTCTTCTGTTGGGACAATAAGGGAAACATTTTCTAAGGTCTTTGAGAAAGCCAGGTTTCTTTGTTAGCACTTTGTCTTGATTCTTCAGGACTGTTCCTGGAAGTTCTTGGTTTCTTGTCTATTTTCCCAATCTTGGATTGGTGATGTGATTTTTTATTTAAAGCTGAGTTCCCGTATTATTTGTAGAAAATTACTTATTCCAAAAGACTTTTTGAAAAATAATAAAGCAAATTTAGACTTAAAAATAATAATGATGGTGTTTCATAGCATTAGCTTCTTTATTTGTTTTAGAATTTTGGTTTTCAGGCTCAATTTGAGTGAAACTTTTTCCTTCTCTTTCTCTGCTCTTGCATTCTCTGTCTGGTGGTTTTGGCCTGGCCCTTACGGCCCTTGGACTAGGCCAGGGATTATGTTGGCAGATAGCTGGTTCTGCCACAGAAGGTTATTTCAGATATTTCCCATCTAGCCACTCAGCTAGTGTGCTCTTGTTGTAGATCTCTGTCCCGTTGCCTTCTCGAAAGCTTTATATATGGCCTATGTAGGCAGTGGTTGGTAGTAGGTTTTTTTTCCCCCAGCCGCCTTTCATAAGGCCCTGCCCTTCCATCCCAGCTCTTTGTGAATGGCCCTGGTTCAGGTTTCCTTTATCAATTTTAGCCAACATTACCCATAGAAGTGGTCATATTAGAGAATGTATCAGGAGATAAATTTGGCAGCAATGTGGAGAATGAATTGAGATGGAAAGAGAGAAGCTATAATAAATAGATCTTATAAAGGGCCATAGGGTAGAAAAGAGAGGGAGAATGTAAGAACATAAAGTAGAATTTATTTGACCTCTAAGAACATAAAGTAGACTTTATTTAGCTTTCAATAGATTATAGGGTGCTGGAGAAGGAGTCAAAGATAAATGACAGATTTTTGAGATAGGGTGACCGGTAACAGTAGTGATATCTGTAGTGAAAACAGAACTTGTAAGGAAATTACTTATTATTTGTTGAATTGCATAAGATCTTTCAGTGAAAATATTCAATTTTCGTAAATTTTTGTGATTATGAAATGAGAGTAATCTAAATTTGTCATAAAAAAGCTGTTAGCAAATCAAGAAAGAGACTTCTTAAGATCTTTCTGTTTATAACAAAGTAAACATTGTGTGCTTAGAACTGCTGTAAACATATTAGTTCATTTAAGCCTCACAACGACACTAAGAGGGTGAAATTATTCCTTTTTACAGATGAGGAAACTGAAGCACAGGAAAGTTAAGTAACTTGCCTAAAGTATAGCAAAGTAGCAAAGATGGGATTCAAACCTAGGCAGTCTGACTCTGGACTCTTCCTAATTAGTTTACTATAATTAAAGTTCTTAGCACTGCTTTATTTTATCTTTTGTTCTAAATATAATTCTTCTTTAGAATTTGCAAAGTATTTTTATTTTAAAGAAAGTTATAGTATTGCAAGGTTTATATGACCATGAATTGATAGCTAAAATTTATTGAGCACTTATTGTGTAATAATGTTTTTATCTACTTGCACTATTTTAATATTATTTTATTAATCCTTATTTATGGGACAGTTATTAAATAAAATGGGATATATTAGGATTATCATCTAGTTTTCCCATTAGTGTCAGCTTAATTTTATTGGGAAAAAAGTCACACAATTTAAAATTGATGAGTTACTTAACCATCTCTATATATCTATCTACACTAATAAAAGAGAAAGATGCAAATTGACCGCACCTTCATGATGCCCACTAGCCAATCAGGAGTGAGCATGCAAATCAACCTAACAAAGATAGCGGGTTAATTTACATATGCAGGCACTGAGCGGCCAGGGGTGGGATGCTTGCATCGACACAGGTGTTCCACACCGCCCCAGCCGCTCCGGGCCTCTGGGCAGTGTGAGAAGGCAGAAAGGTGGCTCCGGGTCGGAGTGAAGGCAGAAAGGCGGCTCCAGCCGGAGTGAAGGCTGTGCCGGCAACCAGGGGAAGAAAGGCCCATTCTTGCACGAATCTTTGTGCATCAGGCCTCTAGTGTATGTTTGTGTATATACACACACACACACACACACACATACATACTAGTAAAAGCCTAAGCGACCGAACGACCAAATGACCGGTCACTGTGACACACACTGATCACCAGGGGGCAGATGCTCAATGTAGGAGCTGCCCCCTGGTGGTCAGTGCGCTCCCACAGCCAACCTCCCATGGCCGGCCAACCTCCTGTGGTCCCTCCACCTGGCCAGCTGGCCCCAATCAGCCTGATCAGGACTGGGTGAGATGGCCCCAATTGGCCCCGATCTCTGGCCAGTCCAAGGGACCCTATCTATGCATGAATTATTGCATCGGGCCTCTAGTCTATATATATAAAAGTCTAAGTGACCGAACGATCGATTGGCCAGCTGCTATGATGTGCACTGACCACCAGGGGACAGATGTTCAATGCAAGAGCTGCCCCCTGGTAGTCAGTGCACTCCCACAGCCAACCTCCCTTGGCTGGCCAACCTCCTGTGGTCCCTCCCCCTGGCCGACTGGCCCCGATTGGCCCCGATCAGCCCCGATTGCTGACCAGGCTGAGGGACTCCACCCATGCATGAATTTGTGCGCTGGGACTCTAGTAAGATTATAAAGTATCACAATGCTTTCTTTGATCTACTGATTGACTTTATATTATTTGTATTAAGGCTTTGGTTCATATAGGGATTAGATTGTGCTTGGATTTTCTAATTTTGTATCTTACAATTGTACAATTTTATTCTTTAAATGAAATCTCCCTTGGAACTCTATTTATATAATGTTGAGTTGTTCTGGTGTTCTGGATGGAACTGATGAGGTATATGCTTGGGGGCCACTGGGAGCTCCCTGAAATAGTGCCAGTGAGTCTTAGGGCTCCCTGGAACACATTTTGAAAACCACTGAGCTCTATTAAAATATTTTAATGACTATTTTTCTCCCATTACTTATAAAATATGTATTGAAATGTTTTATCACTCAAGGGAGTAATTCTTTATATCATACATGACTAAGCAGTTTTTTTCCACCTTACTATTCCTTTTTAAAAAAATACATTTTTATTGACTTTAGAGAGAGCCAGGGAGAGGGAGAGAGAGAGAGAGAGATAGAAACATCAATGAGAGAGAACCATCCATGGGCTGTCTCCTGCATGCCCCCTACTGGGAATCAAGCCCACAACCCAGGCATGTACCCTGACTGAGAATCAAACTGTGACCCCTCCTGGTTCATGGGTTGATGCTCAACTACTGAGCAACACCGGCTGGGCTTACTATTTCATTTTAATAAAGAACATTAAGTATAAAAAAATCAGATTTACACACAAAAAATCAGAAATTTAAAATTTTCTATACTTTTTGATGTAATTTATAATTGCTTTTGTTTTCCTCGCATTTATTTATAATTAAATACATCTTGTGTTATTTCTCTTTTCCATTTAGATGAATAATACTGCAGCCAGCCCAATGTCTACTGCCACTTCAAGTAGTGGAAGAAGTACAGGAAAGTCTGCAAGCTTTGCCTCAGAATTGCAGAGTATGATGTAAGTATGTCTCTGCCTCTTATTTATTACTATGTTAAGTTATTCATGTTGATAAAAGACAATAGAAATACCAACATTTATAAAACTTAACTGGGAAACTTGTACTTAAATAAAAATGATATTGTCTGACAACATTTTCAAAAAAAATATGCAGACAAAAGGGGCAGCATTAGTTAAGAATGCTACAATTGTACTGTATTAGGAAAATAAGTATTGGTTTAATTTATACAAGAATGAACATTTATGTAAATCTCTTTGCTCTAATTATCTGTTATAAATTGTTTATTCCCATTTTAGATTTAGAAAATTTTGATATAGATTATATCCTAGCATAGTTGCAGTGTTTTTACAGAGTTCTCAATTATTCTCAAATGTCACAATAATTCTGTTTGCCTAATGTAATTTGCTTTTTAGTTTTGATAATATTTGAAATCACTGTATTTCAGAAGATTGAGGAAAAAATTAGAATATTTAAAAAACACATTCAGTTTTTGAAAAGTTGCACAGCCATTAAGATTTCTTGCCTAAGGCTCTTCTCCGCTTGGTTTCTGGCTTCCTGCATTGAGTGAGACTGCATATCTTGATTTAATAGCGTATTTATTGGGACTGTCAGTTGGCACTTACTAGTTTTTCTTTATTATTGGTTCAGGAGACAATTATGTGCATGAGGGACAACACATTAGAACTCTTTTATTCCTGACGTGGATGCATTATTCCTGACATGTCCAGCAATTTTAAAAGAATGTTTCTTTCGAAGGTTTAAGTGTCTTCCTCCTGTGGGTGTGTATTAATAGCCTTCATAATGGATGGACTCCACTGTGTGGCATTTATTGTTCCAAGAAAAAATGCGTTTGAGCATATATCTAATACTTTTTTGGTGAACATACCTTAAACAACATTGAAAACATTTAGGTCACAGGTTATTAAACTTTTTGGTCTCAGGCTTCCTTTACACTCTTAATTATTGGAGACCTTTATCAGCGTATGTTTATGTGGGGGGGTTGTATCTATTAATATTTATTGCCTAGAGTTTAAAACTGAGAAAAAATTATTTAATTCATTTGAAAACTAAACCTATTATATGTTAACATAAATAATATATGTATGCCCTAAAATCTATAATAATAAAAATGTAATATGCTAATTAGACCGGAGAGCTGGACAACCTTCTGGATGTCCTTCCGGACAACCTTCTGGACGAAGCCAGGGCTGTGGGGGCCGAGCCCTTGCACGAATATTGTTCATTGGGCCTCTAGTAATTATATTCAAAAACCAGAGATTGGATGAGATGAGGATAAAATAAATGTACTAATTTGGGAGTTGTATGAGGTGAGTCAGTTTTTTTTCTAATTTACTGATTTTAGAGAGAAGAAGAATGAGAGAAAGAGAGAAACATTGATTTGTTGTTCCATTTTTTTAATGCATTCATTGTTTGATTCTTATATGTGCCCTGACCAGAGACTGAACACGTAACCTTGGAATATCGGGACAATGCTCTAGCCAACTGAGCTACCTGGCCAGGGCCTTGTGTTTTAAATTATGGAAAATGTTGAGGGTTTATCCTTTATACACTTTTAGTATATTTAGTTTATTAGTTTAAGTTTTTTCATTATGGTTTAGTAGCTTTATGTTAAGAATCTTTTATGTTGCCCTAGCTGGTTTTGCTCAGTGGATAGAGCGTTACCTGAGGACCAAAGGGTCCCAGGTTCGATTCCGGCCAATGGTATGTACTTTGCTTGCAGGCTCCTCCCTGGCCCAGATCCTGGTCAGGGCTTGTGCAGGAGGCATCCAGTCGATGTGTTTCTCTCACATCGATGTTTCTCTCTGTCTTTCCCTCTCTCTTCTACTCTCCATAAAAAAATCAGTGTAAAAATATACTTGGGTGAGGATTAACAAAACAAAACAAAACAGAATCTTTTATGTTGTATTATGTTAATTATGTTTAAAAACGTCAAATGTGTTTTTGAAGGTTTATAGTAAAGTGCGGAAATTCATTTTCCTGTAGAGAGCCAGTCTACTGATTTACTTTGTGTTTTAAAACATATATATAATCCACATATATTAAAAGCTAATATGCTAAGTGTCCATCCGGATAAATGACATCACATAGCAATGCCCGGCTTCCTCTCCCTAGTAACAACTAGCCTCCTTGTAGTTTCTTCAGTCCAGGAACATGACTTGCTTTATAGACAGGTGCAAACATTTCACACTGTAACCAAATATCTGTGAAATGTTTTCCCGTGTAAAAGTTTAGCTAAATCAGAAAGCAGGTCTAATTAAGCAAGTTTATTCTACATATATAAAAGGCTAAGTTGACTCACGTATGCATGATACATATAAAGCTCTTGCTGACGCCAATTGCACACATGTGTTTCGATCTGTCATTGTCGATTGTGAATTTGGATGACACTTCTATTATAGAGAAAGTTCGAATAGCGATATTAAACTATTCCTTCCAATTAATTTCCTTTCATTGTGCAGGAATTCGTGCACCAGGCCACTAGTATATATTATACAGAAGAGTATAATGAACCCAATGCATTCATCATCTGGCTTTAACAATAACTGTGTTTTGCCAGTCTTATTTAACCTTTTCCCCTACTCTCCACTTGTTTTTAATGCAACAGTTTAAAGCAAATTTCAGACATCATGTTTTAAATTTGGTGTTATTTATTAAAGCAATATATTTGTTGGTACATAATTAATATGCTCTACAGCAGTGATCAACAAACTATGGCCATGGGCTCATGGACTGGCTGCCTGTTTTTGAAAATAAGGTTTTACTCATTTATCTATTATCTATCTCTGCCTTCATGCTTCATGGCAGAGTTGAGTATTTGTGATAGAGACCACATGGCCAGTAAAGCTGAAAGTATTTACTATCTGGCCCTTTACAGAAAAAGTTCGATGACCCTTTATCTATAGAAACAGGTCTCTATAATAATAAAGCTTTTTTTCCTTTTTATCATTTATACTTAGGAGAGGTTCTGCTTAATGCATTTGATAGACTGCAGGCCACTTAAGAAAACTGAGAAAAAAATAAAATAAAAGCTAAATTCAGCACTTTCTTATTAAATACTTTAGCAAACATCTTCCCTACTAATGTGCTTAGGCTGGATTCAGAATGCAAAAGTTATTGTTGGCTACAGCTTTGGAAGAAATATACATTTTCCTTCTATTTCAGACCTCATAGAGAGGCTACTCCTAATAGTTACATTCATCATTTATAGTCTGAAGTTATTTTTTTCCCCTTATGAATTGCTTCATAGAGCAAAAAAAGTAGGGCCAAAATTGGGGGAATATTTTTTAATTGAACAATATTTTCTATTGGTATAAAGTTTTCAGGCTTTTGTTATATAAACTTAGAATCAATATACATTTGATCTTTGCTTATGCGATTTCAAATGAGAAAGTGTAGGCTTACATCTCTGTGTTTATTTTGTGTTGTACGAATTTCATTCCGTGAATGCTGCAGTTTCACAGTTCTCTTAAGTCTGTTTGTGTTGTATTGCTATTTTTCCATCCCTAATGCTACTGTCTTCTTCACCCATTCACCACTAATGACCTGTTTTTCTCTTGGGTCCTACCCCTCCAAATAAGTAACAATTTTGTAGTGACATTTCCAGGGAATGGTTTCAGGTATCTAGTTGTCAAGCACAAATTAAATTGTCATGATTTGCTATTAAATATAGAACTGGCAGCCAGTCTGTTCTGCTGTTGGAGCTTGATAGAATTGACCATATTTAAAGTGTAGGTGGTAAATAACTGCCAGTGAAGCATTCTTCAGGAAGTGCTTCGACAAATTTTAAGTGAAAGGATTAGCAGTCAAACTAATGCTAGTGGGTTGGGGATGGCAGCAACTTACAACTGTGCACATTTGCTAGATGCTACTTATCACTGCTTTTTTAATAACGTGTGCTGGCAGGGTCCAGAGGCCTTTCATTTTAAGTTACTGAACTCAAGTAACCTGTAAATTAAAAAGTGAAATCTTTTCAATTCACATTATAGTCATTTTAACAAACTTCGTAAGAATTTTAATTGGATTCTCTCTTCCTTATTTATATGCTTCTTGACTTGTATTACTCTTTTTCAGGTTTATAGACATAGTAATGATGCCAGAGTTTCACTGCTTGGTAACATTTAGTAATTTTCATGTGATGAAATAAAAAAAAATAAGATTTTGTTTACATGTTACCTGTATTTTGTAAGAATTCTGCCAAATGAAAATTTCAGCCTTATTTAAAATCCACAGATGAAGAATAATTTTAAAAAATCAGACCTTTATTTATATATGATAAAATTTAGTCTTTTAATTGTACGGATCTTCAAATTCTGCATTTTTTAAAAAAATCAACACTATTGAGCCCATACATGGCAGGACCTACGTGCCTTTACGGTAGTCTGACAGTAGAGGATGGTTGTGGAGACATAATTGTCGTGTGGTACGATGTGATAAATTCCATAGCAGTACACAGGAGGAAGTGATGAACTTCTGAGGGTAAGCTTGCTCACTTTAGGTCTAATTCTGATTGCTTCCTGGAATGCCCATGAGCACCTCAACTTTGGTATGTCCAAAACTGAATTAATAATTTTCTCAGTAAGATTTGCTTCTTCTCTTGGGAATTTTTGGGATAAATAGCAACAACCATTTATTTATTGTGCACTAGACTACTGCATAATTGTATATGTGAAATGGTATAATTTGGCCTTTTAGCATTTTGAAGTTATGAGTTGTGTAAGAATATATTCCCAGTTCTACCCTTACCTCAGTCTAACTTTAAAGAGATTTAATATTTAAATATATGAGTTAATAGCCCTGGCCGGGTAACTCAGTTGGTTGAGGTGTTGTCCCCATACTCCCAAGTTGCTAATTCAGTCTCTGGTCAGGGCACATATAAGAAGCAACCAATGAATGCATAAATAAGTGGAACAACAAATTAATGTTTCTCTCTCTCCCTTCCTCTCCCTCTAAAATCAGTCAATAGAAAAATTTAAATATATGTGTTAGTAGTAGAAAGTTACTAAACTGACACAAGGTCCCTTCAGTTATTGAGTTTACATAGTACACTTAAGTTTTTCAGAAAATTAGAGCAAAGAAAAATTATTAAAGGTAAAAAGTGCTAACATTAATACATTATAATTTCAAAGATGCTTTAACAATTCTATTGATAATAGTGAATGCTTGTATAAAACATAATGTGTTCCATATACCTGAGTATTTCCATATACCATTTCACTTAATCCTTATATAACCCTATGAGGTAAATTCTGTTATTTCCCTTTAATGGATGAGAAAATTGAGATACAAATTGGCAAGACCTGGATTCAATCCATGAAGTCTAACTCCAGAGTCAGTGCTCTTGACAAATTATGCTAAGCTACATTTTAATCAATAAAACTTTTATTTTGATGTATAAAATTAGTGAACAAATGAACTTTTACTAGTTTATGTTTGACTAGTGTGCAATAATGAAGTAATAATGTGCAAGTGAAATAATTGTTCACTTAATTACTGTTATTAGAAATGAGGTCTAATTTTATAAGAAGTATTGGATTAAGTTGTTATTTTCATAGTATCATAGCATTTTTTTCAATGTCTTATTCCTAATCACCAAATCTTTAAGCAAGGCCATATCAGTAACCAAGAGAAAACATAATTTTTCTTAGAAATGATGTACTCAATATACTCCATATTGGTTGCTTATATTCGCAATATTTCATAATTTTAGATATAAATATGGCCACATTATTATTGAATATTTAAGTGTTTATCTTATATTTATATTATGTCACTATTAAATATTTTATTTTAATTCCTGATATTTACATTACACTAAAATATGTGGATAAATTTATCCTTTTACTTTCTGTGAGAGGCATCTATTTATAATATTTTAAGATATACACTGGTTTATAAATATAACACGATTGAGGAAGATTTTCAAATTATAATACTAAATTGGTCATAGTCTTTCCTGACAGTGAGAAAATGTATGTAAAAGTTGATTGAGAACATAAAAGTGCTATGTAACTGAAAGTTGGTTATACTTTTTTTCCTTTCAGAAATGGAATAAGGAAATGTTTAAGTTGCTAGAGTCAACTGAATTAATGGCCTGCATTGAAAAAAAATGTCATTTGGTAACTGTGACAAAATACAGTTTTGAATTTGTACTTAAATATCTCTATCAGTTCTCTCATGTAAAGAAAATAAATGGAACTTTTGTTTAAGGATACAGTGTACATAATTAATTACCAGGGGGGAAAACAGTTGTTCAATCTTAGAAGTAATTTCTTGAAATTCAGGGATATGGAGTCATTTTAGTAGTTCCGTGATGAAAAATAGGTAAAAATGCACAGATCTGTCATTCTAAAATTGCAGTGTAGTTGCAAATTACCACATTGGAAGATGGGACTATCTGTTCTGAACTGATATGATGGCAGAACCAGGACCTAAGTGATAATGCAGTTATGTTTGTCTTCACTTTAGTGTTAATACTCATTCATTCCACTGTGTTGCTAAGTGTTTTCCTAGACTCTACTGAGGATGTTATGTAGCTTATGGTTTATGTACAGTATTAACTTTATAAAACCTGAAAACCTCTGAATTCTGAAATACATCTTTCAGATAAGGGATTGTGAACTTGTTTCTACCTCATAGGGTTTATGAGGATGAAATGAGATATTGAATCAAAGCATATCATATTGTTCCCCACACATAGTAAACACTATCCTTTTAGTTGTTACCTTTTTTAAAAAAGTAATTGTCATCATTAACATAGGAAGTTTGGAAAGCATGTGTCAAGTGCAGAGAGAAATATTTGCAGTTTTATGGGAAGAACTTTTATAATTACCTATAATTATAAAATTATTTGTCTACATCATAGCATTCTATCTAGTAGAACTCTCTGTGTGATAGAAATTTCTGTATTTTGTAGTATGATAGCCACTAATCCTGTGTACTTATTGAGCACATTAAATGAGATGGGCAACTAAACAATTGGATTTTAAAGTTTAGTTTAATTTAAATTTAAATAGGCATATATACTAAGTGGCTACCATATTGGACAACAGAATAAATATTGAAAATATAACTTATACAAGGAATACTTCTTTTCGGGTTGCTTAT
>NW_006300048.1:4681142-4686197 GCF_000327345.1 Myotis davidii | reverse complement strand
GGTATGCTTATATGCATCGATACAAGTCCTTTGGTGGATCTCTTATCCTCCAACACTCCTCCCCTGCCTTACCTTTGATGTTTGACAGTCTGTTCAATGCTTCTGTGTCTTTGGATCTATTTTTGTTCATCAGTTTATGTTGTTCATTATATTCCACAAATGAGTGAGATCATGTGATATTTATCTTTCTCTGACTGGCTTATTTCGCTTAGCATAATGCTCTACAGTTCCATTCATTTATGATATATATCTATATATCTATATCTATATGTCTATATCTATCTATATCTATCTATCTATCTATCTATATATTTACAGAGAGGAAGGGAGAGAGAGAGAGAGTTAGAAACATCAATGAGAGAGAAACATCGATCAGCTGCCTCCTGCACACCTCCCACTGGGGATGTGGCCGCAACCAAGGTACATGCCCTTGACCGGAATCGAGCCTGGGACCCTTCAGTCTGCAGGCTGATGCTCTATCCACTGAGCCAAACCGATTTGGGCTTATGTTATATTTTTTTTGAAATTGGGGAGAATATATTTTACATGTTGTGTGATTTTTAATTTTTATTTTTATCCTCACCTGAGGATATTTTTCCATTGATTTTGAGAGAGAGTGGAAGGGAGAATGAAATACATAGAGAAAAATTAATGTGAGACAAACATTTATTTTGTTTGGTCGTTTGGTCACTTAGGCTTTTATATGTATAGATTTAATTTAAACACTGTCATAGACTTACTTTTTACTTCCTCTTTTTTTGGTTGTCATTGTCCCACAGTTTGTTTTTTTTGAAATTTTTAAAAATGTATTTTTATTGATTTCAGAGATGAAAGTAGAGGGAGAGAGAGATAGAAACATCAATGATGAGAGAATCATTGATTGACTGCCTTCTGCACGCCCCACACTGGGGATCAAGCCTGCAACCTAGGCATATGCCCTGACTGGGAACCTAATCTCAACCTCCTGGTTCATAGGTCAATATTCAATCATTGAGCCACACCGGCCAGGCTGTTCCACAGTTCTTTAAAGATTTGGGGGTGTTTATTTGTGGTTACTTTGGCAGTTTAGAGATGATTGGTAAGTTTAATATTACATTCATGTTCTGTTCTCTGGAAAATCTGGGTAATATTGAAGTGTGTTACTTTTTTAAAAACACTTGTGCATTTACATGGTATATTGATATTTAGTCTTTCTGAAATTTCTATGACTATACTTCTGAATATATTGTATTGCACTTGATTATCATGCCAGCATGTGTAATTGGATATGTAATACTAGAAGCTTGATGCATGAATTCGTGCACCAGTGGTGTTCCTCAGCCTGGCCTGTGGGATCAGGCCAAAACCGGCTCTCCGACATCCCCTGAAGGGTCCTGAATTGTGAGAGGGCGCAGACTAGGCTGAGGGACCCCACTGGTGCATGATCAGGGCCGGAGAGGGGCATGGGAGATAGGCCAGTTGGGGAGGGGCCACGGGAGGGCTCCAGGGTGTGTCTGGCCTGTCTAGCTCAGTCCTGATTGGACGGACCCCAGCAGCAAGGTAACCTACCAGTTGGAGCGTCTGCCTCCTGGTGGTCAGTGCATGTCAGTACTAAGGCCGTTTGAGTGGCCTTAGTATATCATTAGCATATTATGCTTTGATTGGTTGAACAGACGAGCGGACGACCGGACACTTAGCATATTAGGTTTTTATTATATAGGATTGCAAGTTTTGTGCCCTCAGTTTTATGCAGTGAGATTTGCAAAGTTTCCAGGAACTATGAAGTTAGTAGCATGTTAGGCAGTATTTTCTTAATTCAAAATTTTATTTTTAATATACTAAGATTTTGAAAACTATTTTTAAATGTATAAGTTCATAATCTTTTAAAAAAGTATTAGATAAAAATAGATTATTCTATATAGAAAATATATTAAAAAGCATTTAGTAAATTTGGGTAAAAAATTAAATTTGATATGTGATTACGTGTTGATTACAATAAATTCTATTGACATAGAATGTAAGCAACTAAAATTAAAAAGGTGTAATTTTACACCTGTAGTAGGTTCTTTATATAGTGGGATGCATCTCTTTGATTTTAACTATTTGTGGAGTCTAAGGGTCCATGACTGTTTTTAAATTTGCCAAGGCACAGTTTTAATTCTCTCTACATGTGAGATTCACATGCAGTTTTACATTACATTGAAAGCAATTGGAATTGTCTTATTCTATGATATGCATTAATAATATACATTAATATGTGTGTATGTTTTTAACATATGAAAATACATTACAAAAACTATATATTGGTATGATTATGTCACCTTAATATAATTTTCTTATATCTCTGCATAGATTTAATCTTAAGCAAAACTCCATAAACCTTTTTAAAAATACTATAGTCATTAGGTTTTCTGATTGGCATAACATTTTTTTCCCAAGACAGAATGCATAGGGTTCACAACCACTTTTTTAGTGGAGTAGTGAGATCTAGCCTTTAATCTGTTATCTTTGACTGATTTCTTCCTCTTTTACTTTTCATAGGTTTTTCTATCTTGAAAGAACCATGTTATGACCAGTTTTTGCATGGCTGGTAGAGTGTTACTAGCCTTTTGTGGCCTTCTCTTTATCCCTTTATTACATTGGTTGGTAATGTGTGTTTAATATGGATAACAATATCTATAATAATAAAAGTGTAATATGCTAATTAGGCCAGAGAGCTGAACGACCTTCCAGACATCCTTCAGGACGACCTTCCGGATGAAGCCAGGGCTGCGAGGGCTGAGCCCCTTGTACGAATTTTACACATCGGGCCTCAAGTACTAGTAATATGTTTTTGCCAGTTATGGGTTAAACTTTTTTACTGGCCTGGCAATTAATATGTCCTTATATCTGTAACAAAAATAATTTTCTTCTTGTGTAGAATTACTTCTAAACAGTCCAACTTGGAGTACAACCATTTTTAAGTAAACCACTAACTGTATTATTATGCCTCTTCCAACCTGGAATTTAGGTTTAACTGTGTCCTTTATTATTATTTACTAGAGGTCTGGTGCATGAATTTGTGCACCCATGGGATCCTTCGGCCTTGCTTGTGGGATCAGGCCAAAACTGGCTCTCTGACATCCCCTGAGGGGCCTGGATTGTGAGAGGGCACAGGCCAGGCTGAGGGACCCCACTGGTGCACATTTGGGGCCGGTGAGGGACATGGGAGGTTGGCCAGTTGGGGAGGGACCGCGGGAGTGCTCCAGGGCATGTCTGGTCCATCTCGCTCAATCCCGATTGGCCGGACCTCAGCAGCAAGATAACCTACCAGTCGGAGTGTCTCCCCCTGGTGGTCAGTGCATGTCATAGTGACTGGTCGACTGTCTGCCTCCTGGTGGTCAGTGCACATCATAACGAGTGGTTGAGTGGCCTAAGCATATCATTAGCATATTACACTTTGATTGGTTGAATGGCTGACCAGATGACCGGACATTGAGCATACTAGGCTTTTATTATATAGGATTATTAACAGTGCCCTCTAATTCTTTAGAAGGATGTGAACAGAGATGATGGTTGTTTTTAATGTACAATAAACTTCACGTATCTAGAATTTGTAATTAAAGGTAGGTATTTTAAAGGATAAGTTAATGTAAAGGACAATAAAACTATATATATACGTGAGTGAATGATTAAGATAGCATGATACAGTGCAAAGGATTATAAATTCAAAGTCAGAAGATCTTAGAAATTTCTGTAATGGATTTTATATGTCTAGAACAAAATGTCCCCGCACCCCCCCCTTCTAAAAAACAACAAAAACAATACAGGGAAGTGTTATGGGAAGGAGAATTGTTATATCATTAGTTTTCTCAAATGAAGAGTTTTTTATATTTACTTATATAGAAGCAGTTCATATTATTTTCTGAAAAGGAAAAATGAGAAAATACAGAAAGATCATGAATACTTTGACTGAGTTAAAGGATTGTGCATGCTTTGGATTTCTCTTTCCAGTTCCTTTCAAATGCATATAAAAATAAATATCAGAAGCCTGCTATTGTATAACTTGGGTTTTTGCTTATATCAGAAGCCCTTTCCATGTTAATAAATATGTGGCATTATCTTTATAGCTGCAATAGTTTGTATTCCATTATGATGTCTTTAAGCAGTCTTGTTAAATATATTAGGTTTCTTCTCATTTTTCAGTGTTACATATATGATTGCAATGGACTTCATATTTAGCTACAGTCCCTCTTTCCTTCCTGTCTTTAAGTATTAGAATTAATTCTGTAAAGGTTTTTGATGACCTTCCATGAAGGTTTTAATGTGTTATAATTCCACCAACAGTATACTGTATGCATGCCTTGCCAACATTGAGTAATGTGACATATATAATATACACTAGTGGCCAGATTATTATGACCACCCCATCAGTACTTTGTTGGGCCACCTTTCGCCTTCAGTACTGCGGCGATTCTTCTTGGCATTGACTCCACGAGATGTTGGAAGGTGATGCGAGGAATCTGACACCATGCCTGATGAATAGCACTGTCCAGTTCTGTGGGATTTGATGGTTGTTGAACCAGCTGCCTGATGGCTCTTTTAACTTCATCCCACAAATGCTCAATTGGATTGAGATCTGGTGATTGTGGGGTGCCACCTAAGCAAGGTAAAGTCTCCCTCATGTTCTTGAAACCACTCCTGCACAATATGAGCACAGTGGCATGGCGCATTGTCTTGTTGGAAGAAGCCATCTCCATTGGGATACGCCGTCAACATGATAGGATGAACCTGATCAGCAATGATACTTAGGTATGTTGTGCTATTCAGATGTTGTTCCACATGAATCAATGGGCCCAAATCATTCCAGGAAAACACGCCCCAAACCATAACACTGCCCCCACCAGCTTGAACGGTTGTACTCATGCATGTGGGGTACATGCTTCCATGCTGTTTCCACCAAACTCTCACTCTGCCATCTGCATGATGCAACTGGAAATGTGATGCATCAGACCACATGACTTTTTTCCAATGCTCAACTGTCCAATCCTTGTGTCCCTGTGCGAATTTGAGACATTTTATCTTGGTAACTGCAGA
>NW_006300048.1:4672986-4680892 GCF_000327345.1 Myotis davidii | reverse complement strand
CCCTCCTTGTCTCCATTTCTGCTCTTGAGGCTTACTCCAGCCCTTCCACACCTCTTCATCTGTAAGCAGTCCAGGCTGAAGCAGTCTACTTCCTGCTCTCCTTTCAGTCTCTCTGCCTCTAATCCAATGGTTTTACAATTTTTTTTGACTGTGACCTCCAGTAAGAAATAGGTTACATTATAGCTTAGTAAATATAGATTTACATTGAGTAGCCAGATTATTATGACCACCTCATCAGTACTTCGGCCACCTTTTGTCTTCAATTCTGCAGCAATTCTTCTTGGCATTGACTCCATGAGATGTTGAAAGGTGGTGTGAGGAATCTGACACCATGCCTGATGAATAGCACTGTCCAGTTCTGTGAGATTTTTTGGTTGTGGAGCCAGCTGCCTGATGGCTCTTTTAACTTCGTCCCACAAATGCTCAATTGGATTGAGATCTGATGATTGTGGGGGCCACATAAGCAAGGTAGTCTCCCTCATGTTCTTGAAACCAGTCCTGCATAATACGAGCACCGTGGCATGGCACATTGTCTTGTTGGAAGAAGCCATCTCCATTGGGATACGCCATCAAAATGATAGGATGAACTTGATCAGCAACGATACTTAGATATGTTGTGCTATTCAGACATTTATAATGCTCTGGCCCTCTAGCAACCTCAGCGGGAAATTATAGCTAATTTGCCTACAAATGTCAGGTGGTCATAATAATCTGGCCACTCAGTTTATATTATTTACATGTAAAAAACTTATACTTGTGAAGGGAGAAAGAGAAAGAATAATATATGTATGTGTTTAATTTAAAGTCTTTATAGCATTTTGTAGTTGAGTTTTTTGTTTGATGAACTTTGGAACCTAAATAAACACAAGGGAGGCCTTTATTATTCAAAGAAACTAAGGCAACTTGTTTATGAGTTCCTTAAGTCAGGAGAGGTAATATGATCCTCACACACAGAAGCAAAAAGAAGAAAATAAAAGCTCTCTGTAATCCCTTACTAACAGTGACTCTTAGACTTTGGGGTAGGTGTCCTTGTGTCTGACAATCTTTTTTAAGTTCTTAGTAATGTTTAACCATTGTTGTGTGTGCGTTTTTTTGTGCTCTGCCTTCTTCTTACCCCACTTAATATACTGTGAACAATTTTCTATGTTATTAGAAAATTATTTTATTGTATGGGTATCTAATATGTTATTAATCCCCTGTTATTGAAGCATATTGTTATTTCCAGTTTGATACCTGTTACTCTATATTGAAGTCTTAGAAGAAGAATTTTTGAATCTAAAAGCTTTTTTAAAAAAAATATATTTTATTAATTTTTTACAGAGGAAGGGAGAGGGATAGAGAACTAGAAACATCGATGAGAAACATCGATCAGCTGCCTCCCCTACGCTCCCCACTGGGGATGTGCCCGCAACCAAGGTACATGCTCTTGACCGGAATCGAACCTGGGACCCTTGAGTCCGCAGGCTGACGCTCTATCCACTGAGCTTTTTTGATAGTTCTTTCTAATTTTTCCTCCAGGAAAGTTGGACTGATTTACATTTCTATCAACAGTTATGAGAGCATCCCTTTTCATCTCTCTCTGATATAGAAACATCATGTTGTGTTATAGCTCTTCTTTGACTACTGTGTTTGAAAGTATTTATATTTCTCCATTTGTGGGTGTTTGTTCATATTCTTGGCACAATTTTACCAAGTTCTTGTTTTTTCCTATTGTTTGTTAAGGGTTTTTAATATATTTAAGACATCGATCCTTTGTTGATCATGTTTGGCAGTCTTTCTAAACCTCTTCCCTCCATCTTTTGGTTTTCTTACGGTTTGTTTATAATTCTTTTTTTTTAAATATGTGAGTTTTTATTTGTAATGTATTGTTAAATTAGACTTATACTTCTTTATTGCCTCCACAGAAAGACCTACCTTCAATTTTATACATCATAATGTGTACTTCTTATATTTCAGGCTTTTATTTTCTGCAGTTTAATATTTAATCCATTATTTTGTTGTATGGTGTCAGTTTTACTTTGAATTGGTTTACCAGTGGTATCAATATGACAGTTATATAAGCCTTCCTTTCCTATCATAATTGAAATGCTGCCTTCATGAGATAATAAATTATTATTTTTGACTTTCTTCTGTCCCATTGAATTGTCTATTCCTTTGCCAGTGCTGCATTACTTTAGTTATTATAGCTTCTTAATATGTTTTAATATTTGGTATTATAGTTCAAGGTCATCTGCATAACTTTTCTTTTTAAAAGATTTCTTCTCTTTTTTCCTATTTTTGTTCTTCCAGATGAATTTTTAGGAATCATTTTAACAAGCTCCAAAACAAATTCTAAGTGCAAATTTTAAGCAGTTTTATTTTTCTTTTTCTGATTTTTGCTCTATTCTCAGATTTCAGACATTGGTTTGTGCAACTCATTTTACTTTTAAAGTTGATTAATGAAATAATTTTACATTTAGAAAGTTTATTTGAAACAACACTGGATAGATACTGATTAATGAGTGAGTTGGTTAACTAGTATATGATTAGAGACTCTGAAGAACTTCTCAGTTTTCTTTAATATTTGTTTTTCTTGCTTAAATGTAGAATTGTGCTGTGTCCACAGCATGTAAAAATCAACCAAACTATCCTCTCAACTTTAAATTATGTAGTTATTGTCTTATGATTGAATGGTGAGCATGATTGGAAACAAAAAACTAGTTTAATTTTTATATGTATCTTAAACTGTATCCTGACTAATGGCGTTATATACAAGGGTGTTTATGCAATATAATCATAGAGAATAAATATATTTTTATATATATTAAAAATATTTTTAATCCTTCCCCGAGGATATTTTTTCCATTGATTTTTAGAGAGAGTGGAAAGGAGGTAGTGGAGGTAATGGAAGAGAGAGAGAGAGAGAGAGAGAGAGAGAGAGGGAGAGAGAAACATCGATATAAGAAAGACACATTGATCCACTGGTTGCCTCCCTTATGCACCCTCACTGGGGGCAGGGAGTGAACCCGCAACACAGGTACGTGCACTTGACTAGGAATTGCAATTGAGACCCTTTGGTGCAAGGGCTGATGCTCTAACCACTGACCAAAACCAGCTAGGGCTAGGAATATATATATTTTCATTTTATAAGTATATGAGCTAATCTGAGTGATTGAATGGATCTTATTTTGACCATTTTAATGAAAACATTTCTATAGTAGATTATGCACAATTATGACTACGTATGAACAGATTACCAGGTATAATTTCATCTTTTTTTTTTTGTTGTTAATCCTCATCCAAGGATATTTTTCCATTGATTTTTAGGGAGAGTGGAAGAGAGAGGGAAAGACAGAGAGAAACATTGATGTGAGAGAGACACATTGATTGGTTGCCTCCTGCATGATCCCCAAACAGGGCCTGGGCTGGGGAGGAGCCTGCAACCAAGGTACGTGGCCTTGACAGGAATCGAACCCTGGACCGACCCTTTGGTCCACAGGCCGACGCTCTATCCACTGAGCAAAACTGGCTAGGGCTCATCTTTTTTTTTAACTGAAAATTTGTTGTATACATCAGGTGTTGCAATCCACTTGTACTATAGTGATGCCCTAGGGCAGCGGTTCTCCTTTGGGGGTCGAACAACCCTTTCACAGGGATCGCCTAAGACCATTGGAAAGCACATATATAATTACATATTATTTTTGTGATTAATTACTATGCTTTAATTATGTTCATTTTGTAACAATGAAATTGGGGGTCACCACAATATGAGGAACTGTATTAAAGGGTCGCGGCATTAGGAAGGTTGAGAACCACTGCTGTAGGGCATCATAGAGGCATGCAGTATATTTTAAACTACTGTGGTAAATTGTTCTTTTCTTTGCTATCATAATTTATATATATCTTGTAGAATTTTTATGTTTTCTCCTTTGCAACTGATAGTTTTGTTGTCATTGTGTCATACTTTGGCAGTGTTTCACATTCCCCTTTTTTGAATGCTGATTCCAGTCAATGATAGGCCAGTAATCAGTGTTATTAGATTTGTATCTAAAATAAGAGTTCAAAAGCTAGAAAAGCCTGAAACACTTTCCCAAGTCTTAGAAAAATACCGTGATCTTTGGTGCATAAACCTAGTATCCGTTTTGAGAGCTGAGTTTACTTCTTAGTTCTGGTTTTTGCCTGTATTTTTAATAGCTGAAATTGTCAGGTAGCAAGCAGGTCAAAGTTTATTTGTAAGTTCTTGTTTGGGACCGCATCTGTTTTCTCAACAAAACAGTGTTAGGAATTTTAGTTCAGTTGCTGGGTTCAGTACAAACATAACGTTTTTTCTCATAAAAAAGTTTGAAGTAATATTTTTAGCTATGCCTAGTGATCATTTATACCATTTTGAAGAAGTAGGCAAGGCCACTAGCTGGGGTTGGCAAGGATGGGAGGTTGGGAAGCTTGAAGAGAGTGGTCAAGGTTTTTTGTGATGGCAATAGTGGAGTTAGGGAGACAAAGCTAATTAGGAACATGCTTAGTGTTGCCTAAGTTATCAAGGACTCAGCTGAGTTTAGTCAGCATTTATAAGAACTCTAACAGCAAGAGGTTGTATAATTTTCTTAACAGTGTTCTGCTCTGCTGGGTATAGGAATGGAAAAGAAAGATGATTGGACTGATTTAGGGATTTGAGGGACAGATGTAGTAGAAGAATATTGAAATTTTCTGATCTTTGAGCCTAGGCTGGTGGGGAGGAATGGAATAAGAAGTCTGAAGGAGTTGATCACTTTGTAGAAAAATGGGAGGAGAAGGTTTGGATATTTCAATGAAGGAAAATATTAAGAAGAGTAGAAGGTATCATTAGGAGAGCTGGAAGAATAGAAAACATAACAGAAAGTAGAAGCATCGTCTAGTAGACTCTAAGACATGTTATCCACCTGGAAGACTTCCCTGACCTATCCAGTCTTGGTTATTCCCTCTCTGTCCTGTGGCACCTTGTATTGTATTCTTATAAAAGTTCCTATTTTACTGTATTACAGAGTTCTATTTACTTGTGTATCTCTATTCCTTAATATAAGCTTCTTGAGTACAGAGATTTTTAATTTTCTTATCTTACGGTCCCTAGTATCTATTAGGTACCTAGTAGGTATTGAATTTAATAGAATGAATAGGAAGTTGTGCTTATAGTATGATAGTATAGTTTAGGAATTGCTAAATTAAACAAGAGGTCAGAAGTCTTCAAAATGAAAAAGGTAGGAAATAGGAGCTGGGTAATCTATCTTTATACTATACATTCATATTAGAAGTGCAGATTACTGCTTTATTTTGGCCATCTCCTGATTTGTTAAGGTTTTGAACATTTTTATATCACACATCAGGTTTTTATTTTGCTTACTTACTAATAACGAGCGAGAACTAAAGGCATTCTATTCCTATTATTAAATGTGATTCATTGTTTCTCAAGGAATATTACAGATGTAAAGTTACAAATGTAAAGTTCTGCAATTGTTTCTTCTTAATCTTTGCTGCATGAAAAACACTTTTTTAAAAAAATATATATATTTTATTGATTTTTTTACAGAGAGGAAGGGAGGGGGATAGAGAGTTAGAAACATCAATGAGAGAGAAACATCGATCAGCTGCCTCCTACACACCTCGTACTGGGATGTGCCCGCAATCAAGGTACACGCCCCTGACTGGAATCGAACCTGGGACCTTTCAGTCCGCAGGCCGATGCTCCATCCACTGAGCCAAACTGGTCAGGGCATGAAAAACACTTTTAAGGTGTAACATTCTATTAGGTTGTCTCTGATTTACTTATAAACTATTGCTTTTAGAAAATGTAATATACTAGTATATGCAGTGTCTGCTTTGTGGAAAGAAGGAGGCATACAAACAAGAGTGAATCTCATTAATTCTCTTTTTTTATATTGCTGTGAGGGCTTTATTGTTTATAAAGTTGCCAGTATTCATCTCCTAGGTATCTTGTGAGGATTGAATGAGGTGATGTAAATCATTTACATAGCAGATAGGTAGGTATTTGGTGCAAATCTATATAAATGTCTATACCTTTATTAAATTAGTTTGACTTCTTAGGATTATAGATAGAATTAAACCAAAACATATTTTTAGAGGACCAACTATCTGCCTTCATTCAAAAACAAAGGATTGTTGGTAGTATTAATTACTTTAAATGGAGAATCTGAGAGTCTTTAGAAATTGTTTAGGGTAGTCTTTTATTTACTCACGAAAAATCTGAAGAGCAGAGGTTATTTGCCCTAGGATGTGTAGTAAGTTAGTTTTGGGTTTAGGAATATCTATACTAATAATAGCCTAGATGGTTGTCATGCATCACGCCCTCTTCCATCACTCCCTAATGTCGTCACAAGATGGCTGTCACTAGATGGCTGTCACTAGATGGCCATCACAAGATGGCCACACGCACAGCGGAGGTGGGGCCTGGTGGAGGAGGCGGGTCGTGGTAGGGGAGGGCAGTTGTGGGTGATCAGGCTGGCAGAGGATCAGTTAGGCATCAATCAGGCCAGCAGGGGAGTGGTTAGTGCCAATCAGGCAGGCAGGCAGGCGAGTGGTTAGGAGCCAGCAGTCCCGGATTGTGAGAGGGATGTCCGACTGCCGGACATCCCTCGGGGTCCCAGATTGGAGAGGGTGCAGGCTGGGTTGAGAGACACCACCTCCTCCCCCCAGTGCATGAATTTCGTGAACTAGGCCTTCCTTCCCCTGGCTGCCGGCACCGGTTTCCTCCGGCACCCGGGACCCAGGCCTTCGCTCTGGCTGTTGCCTTCCATCTTTGCTGCGGCCCGAGCACCGCTCCTGTAGCTCCCTCTGCCCTCGCCTTCCCCCTCATAGTTGGCGTCCTGCCCTGCCTGGCCACTCTGCGCCTGCATGCGTGCTGCCCAGAGGCCCAGATTGGCTGGGGGGCTGGGCTGCCGCCATCTTTGTTGGGTTAATTTACATACTCCTGGTTGGCTGGTGGGTGTTGTGGAGGTATGGTCAATTTGCATCTTTCTTTTTTATTAGTGTAGATATATATACCTTTTAAAAAAATATCAGCTCAGTTCATTTTTTAGAGCCTCTCTGCTATAAGTATTAAATTGACTATTTCTCCTTATTTCTAAATTTTTCAGCTACCACCCCTGACTCAGTTATTTGTTTTATTTTTATATTTGAGATGCTACTACAATATTGGACCCACTTTAAAGTGATGACTGATGTATATACTTGAAGTGTTAATGTGTATTTAGAGCATCGCTTATTTATGTGCCTTGGTATCTGTGATCATCTATTATAGACTCCTTTGAGTGTATAGATTCATTTATTAAGACACTGCTAGAATGTCTAAATTTCCTGATTAGAACCTGACATTTAGCTAACAAAAGAGCTTATCTTTCAAAAGATGTTTTGTTTCCAACACTTCCTTTAAAAGACACATTGATTTAATTTTGACCATATTTCAGCAGCCAGACATTATATTTTACAAATTATTCTTTGTACCTAATTTTTCCCCTCTCGAACTCCCAACATTTAGTCTAAAGCAGTGCCACCTATCATAGCCAGTATGTGAATTGCTTGTCATGGGTCTTTTATGAGATAAGTAGTTTGAGCCCAATTATAAACCAATCCCACTGCTTCCTTCATTGAGATAGTGTTTTACACTGCAGTAGTAGAATTTTAATGATGAAATATATTGGCAGATTAAATTGATGAAAACTAATGAAACAACCTATGGCTTATAAGAAATAAATCCAAATGATAACTCTTACACTTCAGGGTGCATAGAATCCCCTGAGAGCCTTGCTAATTCTAAGATGCTGGGCCTCACCAACAGGCTTTCTGGTGCAGTAAATCTAGGATGAGCTCAATCACTTGCATTTCTTGTAAATTCCCAGGTGATGCTGATTGTCCAGGGACTGACAGTTTGAGCAAGTGC
>NW_006300048.1:4671201-4672935 GCF_000327345.1 Myotis davidii | reverse complement strand
ATTTAATCACATCTGCATTGGATGGTGATTGAGAGAAAACTTGGCAGGTAATCTGAAAGTCAAGAAAGAAGAAACAACATTTTTCTTAATTCTTATTTTTAGTAGACTCATTAATAGAAGTTTGAAGGACAAAGTGTAGAGAATTACTGTGAACCTATTATTGACTTTAAATTTGTAGCGGAGACCGAAATACTAGGGATGTTCTTTTCTCCCCAGAACAGTTGTTCCCAGAAGTACTCAATGGAAATTTAGATACTCCATTCATATTACAGTCAATAACATTTATAATCATGATGCCACTTATAAAGTAGAGAAAATTTTATATCAGTGGGGAGATTATAAATACAAACAACTTTTGTTGTAGTTAATTCTTACCTGAGGATATTTTTTCCATTGCTTTTCAGGGAGAGTGGAAGGGAAAAAGGAAGGGGGAGAGAGAGAGAGAGAAAGAGAGAGAGGAAACATCCATATGAGAGATATACTGGGGTCAGTGAGCAAACCTGCATCCTGAGTACCTGCCCTTGACTAGGAATTGAACCCGAGACCCTTTGGTGCTTGGGCTGATGCTCTAACCACTCAGAACACAGGCCAGGGCTAAATACAAACATCTTTATTCATAAAACTAAGTACATATGATGTGCTATGCACTGTGGACACAAATTTGCATAAGTAATTGATTATGAGTTGTGATATGGACTGTGAAAGCTAATGTACAGGGAACACAGAGTTAGTGGAATGTGGAAACTTCATTTATGGAAAGCCTCTCTAAGGAAGCAGGAGTTTTGGCTACACAAGAATTTTAGGAAACTAGACAAAAGTAGGCAGGTTAGGAGCATACACACATATATATTTAAATACACATATGCACATACATGCATGTTTATATATATATTTTTTAAATTTATATTTGTATAACTCACTCTTTCTGATTGTAAAAGTAACACGTTTGAGAAATTTTTGGAATCTCTAGAACAAGAGAAATAATGTCATTACCCTGAGATAACCATATTGACATTATATTTCATTATTTCAGTATTTGGTCATTTATTTTTTTAAAATTGTAATCAGACCACATATACAAAATTATTTACAAATAAATAGACTTACAGTGTTCAAATGAAATATACAACTGTTTTTTGGAATACTAATACTTTTAATAGTTTCATAATATGTTGACTTGAGTCTTCTGTATGTAGTAAGAAGGAAGGGGTTTCACATATTTCATGAAGTCAGATGAAAAGCATTCTGTAATATTCATCTTTAGGAGTCAAATGTGGGAAATCTTTCTTTAACCTTGTTTCTCTGATTGAGTGAAGTTTTTATAAGAAGTATTTACAATCTAATTTCTGTTCTGTTTTTCTCAATTTGAGGGGCCATAAATGAATACGACCTAGTTTGACCCGTAGTTTGCCATTTACTTTAAAGCATATTGTGCTAATAGTGTCACTAATTTTTTTTTATTGTATTACTAGTAGCCCGGTGCACAAAATTCATGCACATTAAAAGGGAATTAATTGCCCTAACTGGTTTGGCTCAGTGGATAGAGTATCGGCCTGCAGACTCAAGGGTCCCAGGTTCGATTCCGGTCAAGGGCATGTACCTTGGTTGTGGGCACATCCCCAGTGGGGAGTGTGCAGGAGGCATCTGATTGATGTTTCTCTCTCATCGATGTTTCTAACTCTCTATCCCTCTCCCTTCCTCTCTGTAAAAAATCAATAAAATATATTAAATAAT
>NW_006300048.1:4640789-4670787 GCF_000327345.1 Myotis davidii | reverse complement strand
CTCACCGTATCTGCTACAAGTATTACTTGTGAGACCCCTGAAAAGGGACCCTCACTCTGTCCTGCAGACTGGCGGCGACCCCAATCAACCGCAGGAGACGTTACTTGATGCAAACCGCAAGAGGGTTTTATTCCAGCGCGCCGGGGCTCAACTCGAAACTCACGCAGGAGCGGAGTTGGGCCCCGAGCAGAGAGTTTTCCAGATATTTATAGCAAAAATTACACGTTGGGGAGGGGTTGCATGCAGGAGGGAGTAAGGAGAACAAAGAGATTCCAAATGGCTTGATAGGGCGTGAAATTCACTCCTCACTCCTGCCTGGTATTTTTACAACCTGCTTATCTCAATGGTTGGCTATCTCCAGGGACAGCCCCAAGGCCTGCGCTCCCCCTGTTCCTGTCTGTAGCGGGGGAAGCCTGGGAAGTTTGTGTGGCTTGTAGCATTTTTTATTCTTTCAAATCTTTTTAAAATCCTGATTTCTGGGTCTCATTCTCTGGAAGTTCTGTTTCTTTGTTATGGCGTGGGGCCACAACATCAGTAACAAAGACACAGAATTAAAACTTTATTGTGGGGAGCCGCTACAGTGTTTTGGACAGGTTGAAGCCGTGGACTGATAAGAGGGCACAGTCATTGCCATGTGCAAGTCCCAGCTTGGAGGGCAGGGCCCTCCCAGCACAATTATAGCCAACAGCTGTAGTTGTAAGCTTGAACCTATGGTCCGAACATGTGCCTGGGTGATGTAGTCTTGATAGAGTTCAGGTGCATGTAGTTGAGTAGGATTGAAATCCATGAGAATGTTGTAAACATCTTGGTCATGCCCTTACTTTGCCTTGTAGCATCTGTTATAAAATAAAGGCATGGCTGTGGGCGTGGTCGCTGTCTCTCAGAGAAGTAGCATCCCACTGAGACCCGGCTTTCATTCTCTTGTCTGTCTTTTCTAAGCCTTTCAGCTGCCCCCACTCAAGTTCACCCTGGCCTTGCTGGCGCGGCACACTTTAGAAAGATATGCCTCCACCTCCCTGGGCGGGTTCCTGCCTCAAACCCTGCCCTTACAGGAAACAGTTTGGGGGGTGGGCACAGCCATTGCCAAGACAACCCCTGCAGGACTGACTTTCTTCCACTTGGTCACGGCGGTTGTGGTGGTGATAAACACCACCCATGGTTTTTATATAAGTAGATTTTTCACACTGATTTTCATCCATTTCATGAAGAAAGTTTGTTTTGTGAGTATAGAAAAAAAAACCATTTACTAGTAGATTTCAGCCTCTATATAAAAGACAGTCCCATAGGATTATGTTTCTTTTACTTGACATACTTTATCTCTGCATACCCCTTTGCATTTGTAGACAGACCCCAAGGATGCCAGAAGAGTTTAAAAACATGTGGAGCATAGGCCTTGTCCCATTTTTTGTTTATTAACCAATTTTTAAAAATACGAAGGGTCAGATTTTCTTTTTATCAAACTTAACATCTTGCCTTTAATGATACATGCCTATTCCTTTTGGGTTCATTATGTGTCATAGTGATTTGTGTTGAGGTATTTCTTTTGTGCACATCTACCACCAGAATATTTTAAATACAATTGCAGAACTTTACATTTGTAACTTGAGAAACAAGGAAACACATTGAAAAAAGAAAATCAGAGCACCTTCCCATAAGTCATACATAAATCAGTGAAATAAAATTTATTTTAAAAAACATGATAATCATTCACTATAGTTTAATTTACTATAACTCTTACTTCTAAGCCGTGGAAGTAAACTGAGTTGATATATTAGCCAGATATCATATTATTCACACATAAGCCTTAAAATGATGTGTGTAATTACTCCTTTCACCTTTGCTTCTTTCTTTGGTAGTAAATTTTTATTGAAATGAACTTCAGTTTTATATATATAAAGTACCACCTTCATTCTTTTCCAGCCATAGAAGTTATTTTTAAAGCGTTTTTTTCTTTTTTCTTATATAGTGTTTCTTTAGCATGTCTTTTTTTGGGGGATCTGTTACCAGATCCCTTCTCTGAGACTTTTTATTTTTTGTTTATAGATTGTTGCTCATTCATTCATCTGTCCATCTACTTATTCATTGATTAATTCAATAAATGTTTATTGAAATATGGTGATAACTGTGTAGTACTAGTTGGGTGCTGGAAATATCAAGCACTTTACATATACACTATGTAAAGTATATGATTGTCGAACCATTAAGCTGTATACCTGAAACCAATAAATAAATAAAAATAAATGTTTATTCCTATTATATTCTAGGCATTTGCTACGTCATGTGGAAAGTAAGGGAGGAGAGAGGGAATAGGAATTCATTTGTACTTAAACTATCAATACTATGAACTATGACTTTTATGTTTCTGATGATCTCTTATATAGTCATCACATGTAGATTTTACCATTTCCATTGTACAGATGAGGATTTAGGGTTGGAGAGATTAAGGATTTGCATAGAGAACATAGTTTATAAACAACAGAGCTATGATTTGATTCTAATAATATCTGATTTTAATATTGCCTTCCTACATGGGAGACAGGTAAATAAAGTAAATACACTTCTTATGTGGATAGAGTGTGTGGTGTAGTGTACCGTTTCTCTGAGGGCATGAGGTGCTAGCTAGCCTTCTCCCTTGGAACCAGCGAGGCTCCTTTTAAAAATCCATTTTATTTGTTGGGCTTTCTCATAGCATTTTATGTAAAAAATAGATTTTGTAGTTAAAAATAAAAATTCTTCAGAGTCACTGGCTAGACGAAAATATATGTTTACATATATATGCATAAGTAGATAGATGTTCTTGTACACAGCCAGACACTGAGACAGAATGATAGGAGATGAATGAGAGAATGATGGTGATAAATATGTGAAAAGAGTTACAGATATATTATTATGGGAATACAGAGGAAGGTAAGAGAATTTTCAGTTTGATGAGAACTTGTGAAAATAATGCTACTTGAGCTGCCTTCAGGAATAGGTAATATTTGGCATTGTAGATATTTGAGGGGAGGAGCCCTAGCTAGTTTGGCTCAATGGATAGAGCGTTGGAAGGGTCCTGGGTTCGATTCCAGACAAGGGCATATGCCTGGGTTGCAGGCTGGATCCCCAGTAAGGGAGCATGTAGGAGGCAGCTGAACAATGATTCTCTCTCATCATTGACATTTCTATCTCTCTCTCCCTCTTCCTTCCTCTCTGAAATCAATAAAAACATATTAAAAAAAAAAGAAAAAGAAATTTGAGAGGAAGGTGGTAGTGAGGATAGGTAAGGAACACTGCAAGAAAGGGAAACAAAGGAAAAGAAAACAAGGAAACAAAGGGGAAAACCATGATTGGAGACCTAGAGGCAAAGATGAGGCATATAGGGCAAATAGTTTAGTGTGTCTACAGAGAAACTCGATTGTGGGAAGTAGAGGCAAAGCTGTTGATTGTTATCAGAATGGCAAGTGTTACCAGACTAACAGGAGTTACGTCTTTTCCATAGGTTTGGGAATTCTTTAAGAGGTGTTTGAAAATTTAAAGGTGTGATACATGATTAAGGAGAATTGATCATAAGTGGCATACAAAATGGATTGGCTGTGGTAAGACCTATTGTAGTAGTCTAGGTGAGCGGTAATGACAGTGGAATGAAGAATGGGAAACAAGCATAATACAAAGGCTGCTAGCTTATTAGGTATTGAGGACTGATGGAATTGGCAAATTAGTTACCAAAAATAATTCCAAGGTTTCTATCTTGTGGGAATGGGTAATTAATGGTGCCAAGTGGCAAGTTTGAGTTTGATCTTTTGTATCTTAGCTGATTTCCAAAAGATTTCAAGAGTTTATCATAAGTGTTTATAATAAAATAGGATAGGAAAAACAGAAAATGAAGGTGAAGCCTAAAAGGAATAGAGATACAAAATTAACCCAGGAGATAAAAGTGCACAGAGATGCACATATAAAGTCCCACTCTGGTTGCTGAAATGGGGCAAAAGTTTTACTGTAAAACTTCGTAGCAAATGGGAAAACATAGCATTGGATACATACTGTTTCAAAAGAAGCTGCATTCACAGTCTGTGCTCTATCATATAGCAATTGTTAGGAGTATAATAATTTATGGTGCTGAGACCTGAGAGGGTTTTCTTCTGTGTAAGTCTCTGGGGACACTTTATTGTGTAATCAACAGCATCCTTAACAGCATCCTGTATTTCTAAAGTAAATATAACATCGAGTATTCAGTTGAATCTTATAACACCTTTGACTTCAAGCTAAGGAAACAGCAATATTAAGTAAATTGAAAATCTGACCTCAAGATTAGCGGTTTCTAATTGTGCTTATTGGAACCATAGCAATTTCATCATGGACCATCAGGTTCATGATCTCTTATTCCCATTGTAATCTGAGCAGGTCTGTCTTTGTTTTATAGATTGGGCTTACATTTTAAAATTTATTGTTTGAATAGAGTGCCACAGCTTAAAAAGATTTGAAACCACTGACTTAACAGCAGTATTCTCTAGTAGAGTTTAGTGAAAAAAATACTAAGACTTCTATTTATATGTCTTTTTTATACCTTAAAATTTCTATTTTTATGAGTAATTTATGTGTTAGAAAGGTAACAGATGAATATAATTTATAAACAATAAACAGCATTCGTCATTATGTGTGTATTTTACTAATGGGCTATATTGTCCAAAAGGTGAGCTCCATTGAACTATAGGAATGCATAGACAGTACTTTGAGATAATTTGTAATAAATATTGCTTCACAAAGTTTAGCATTCAAAGCTATTTGGTTTGCTAAAGACTTTAAAGTTTTATTCTCTGGAAAAACAAATCTGCCAACCCTTATCCTGCATTTTCATTTAAAAATGCAAGCATGTTCTTTAGTCGAGTGAATAGAAGTTTCAACTTGTTTTTTTGTTTAATAGTACTAAAATGTAATAACTTACACTTGATACACTCAACATTTTTATTAGTGCTTTAACATATTTTAGATTATCTAAATCTCAAAATATCCATGTGAAGCATGGCAGGTAGGTGTGTAGTTTTCTTCCTGTTTCACAGATGAGGAAACTAAGGCACAAGATATTTATTGTTATTATTTCTTAAATAAAGCTATGCAGAAAGGTCTTCCATATTTTGGTCTTTTTAAAATTGCCTTTTCTACCTTTTATCATACCCTGTTAGTGCCTTCTGAAAACATGAATCAAGGGCTGCAGAGGCAAAGACCCAAAGTAAAAGATGTCAAGGATTCTATAGAAATAAGCTTATAGATGAAAGCCAGGAAGAAGAAATTTGATTGAAAATATACACCCTCAGACATGGATGACAAAAACCTTTCTGCCTGCATATTCCTATTGTTAGTGCTCCCTGAAGACCTGAGTTGCGAATTATAGCTATGCAGGGTCTCAGTGGGAAAAAATGCCTTGCACCATGATGTCTGCTATGGGTGGTCTTATGGAGATACTATTGGAAATTATTTTTTATCTAGAACATAATCAATATGACAGAAACACAGAATTTAAAAAAGGCTTAGAGTGTCCATATAGTTCAGTACTTGTAAGTGATGAACCTGAAGCTCAGAAAAACGAAGTTTTGTCTTTTTATCTCATGACTAGAAGCCCGATGCATTAAATTCATGCAAGTGTAGGCCTTCCTTCCCCCAGCTGCCAGCACCGGCTTCCTTCTGGCACCCGGGACCCAGGCTTTGCTCCGGCCCTGGCTTCATCCAAAAGGATGTCTGGAATGACGTCCGGTCTAATTAGCTTATTACCCTTTTATTATAGATACCTATGTAACTAGGTTTTATTTCTCCTGACTTGTAGCATAGTTTTTAAAAGTCATAAAATGTTAGAAAAATTGGGGAGAGGTGGAAAGCTTGGTGAAAATCAAGGAAACTATAAAATGTGTAAAATTCAAGAGGAATAATTTATTAAGAATATGTCCTTTGATTAGAATTAATGTGTCACTTGACTTTGTGATTTCTTGGCTATCATGGTTTTTATTTTTAAGATTTTTCTTTTCTAGGGCTACCCATTAGATATTTGGGTACTCTGAGCAAGTAGATATTGGCCATGAAGAATAATTTAATATACAGTTCTTTTGTTAACGTAAATCAGTTTGATAGATTTTGATTCAATTAGGTTCAGTGGAGACATTTTGAAGTCACAGGAATGAAGCCTGTTTTAGAGAATGGTATATGGTAACTACTAAATCACTCTGCTTAAAACCACTCTCCTTCCTCTTGTTTTATTATCTCCCGTGTCCTAGCTCTTAGTCTTGGCTTAGCTCATTCTTATTTCTTAAATGGCCTTTCTTTCTCTATTCACCAAGTATTTCCCCTCACCCCCTTTTTTTTTTCTTAGAGGCCAATTCACTTTTTATATTCAGATTTTTATCTCTAACCCCTCCCAGCCAAGAGTAAAGTGCTGGTTCATATACAACCTCTTTATCCAAAAAGTTGACATGCTTTTTCTCTGTTCGTAATTTTTAATGGATTTTAAATTTGTGGCAAGCAAGTTTCTGTGTACTCTTAATCATTATTGGTTTGCTTATCATAAAGCAATTAAGTGCTTAATTGGTTATGTTACTATTGAAGGTGTTCAAAGGGAAAGCTACTTCTCCACTGGAAGTTTGGAATCTAAGGGAGTGCTCCTCTGGCTATGAGAAGAAAGCTCAATAGCAGAATGAAAGAATTAAGCAGTGCATGAAAGGGCAAATAAAGGCATGTCTTTTTTAAGGGCAGAGAGTCAGAATATAGGTAGGAGGAAATTTAGGCTAAGTAAATGAGGGAGTTCACTACAGTGTAAGAAATGAAAGTTGAAAGTTCTGCTTAAAGCAGTCTGAGAAATCCCTTCAGAGGAGATAAATGTCTAGGAGCTCTGAAATAGTCTGACTCTTAGATCCCTCAGAATCTAGCAGATGTTCTTTTCTTTGTCATATCTACTTCACACCACCTTTTATTTCTCTAAATTAGGAAATTTGAATTATTTGGCTTGACGATTTTTCCTATCTACAATGTCTCCTATATTTACCATTTTATTCAGTCAGTAGTTGTGAAATGGAAAAAAGACAAAAACAGGCACCTGAAATTGTAAAATTCTTAACAGTAAACAGTTAGTATAAAATGTCAAAAAGAAAAGTCTGAAGACCTGTCAGCTGGAAGCCTCTGCCGGCTAAGACTCTGAAGTGGGTTATTAAAGGCGTGATTTATGAGCCATCACTTGTGGTGAGTACTAGGAGCAAATGGTTTTACTCATCTTTAGCCATGTCTCACAATATCTGTGCTGTCAGTGCTACTGGATCACTCTCTGAGGAACATGGGGCAGATACATTTCGACTTCATCAGGCATTTGACAAGTTTGTGGTGAGACATCAGTGACAACATGGGTAAATGTAAACTGGTAGCTAGTTAATGCAGTTGTGAGCTTAATGATTTACAAAATGTCTCAAGTTGCTGAAGACATTGTTTTACAAGACAGAGTTATGCACCAAACGACCCTCTTTCTTGTTCAGTTGTGTGGATAAATTGAGGGGTGAACATGAGAGTTCTCTTTAGGTTTTAAGTTGTCTTTTGGAGTGAAAGTGGATTACACTTTCTGTCAGTTTCTTAAAAATCTCTCAGAATTAAGAATTAGAAGTAAACTGCCAGGTGCTCCTCCCTCAGCATCAGTAAGAACTCTGGAGCAAAGATGAAGTAGACAACTTCAGGGAGCTGGTTATACTATCCATAAGCAAGTCGGACACTGTCTTAATGGAATGTCGTTTTGAACAGGCTTCTCAAACATTGTTTTCCCTGGAGGTCTTGTGAAAATGTGGATTCAGATTCAGAAGGTCTAGGGTGGGGCCTGAGGTTCTGCATTTATGTACGTGCTTTCAGGTAATGCTGAAGTTACTTGTCTGAGCCACACTATGAGTAGTCAGATTTAAACTCTTAAGAGGATGTAGGGTTGGAAAGTTTATTATATGTAGTAACTGCAATGATTTTTTTTTTCAGATTGGGTGTAGGCACTTTACATGTGTTATTTAATTTTCACAGAAAACTTATAAGGCATGTAGTCATTCTTTTATAGGTGATAATATATTTACAAGTGGAGACATAAGGAGCTTGCTCAAGGTTTTATAATAATTGATATAATTGCGATTTAAACTTAAAGGACACAAAAACCTTTGCTATGTTGATTCTGTTTTTTTTTTTGTGTGTGTGTGAGACTGATTTTCCCACATAAAAATAGTTTGTAATTGCAGGAATTTGCTCTATTTTTTACAACTTGAGCATGCGGGGGGGAGGAACACAAAATTGTTTGTTCCCAATACCAAATTTGTTGTATGAGTTCAGGAAAAATAAGTTTTATAAACATTAAAGCATACTATTAACTATTTTTTTTTTAATCCCTATCAGAGGATATTTTTTCAATTGATACTTTTTTTAGAGAGAGTGAAGATGAGGGCAAAAGGGGTGGAGGAGGGAGAAAGAGAGAGAGAGAGAGAAACATTGATGTGAGAGATACACATCAATTGGTTGCCTTCCTCATGCACTCAATTTTTTTTTAAATTTTATTTTCTTGTTTAAAGTATTACAAATAGTAGTACATATGTCTCCTTTTTTTCCCCATTGACCTTCTCCCGGCCTCCCCTACTCCCCGGCACATGCCCTTACCCCACGACCCCAGTGTCTTATGTCCATTGGTTATGTTTATATGCATGCATATAAGTCCTTCGATTGATCTCTTATCCCCCCACCCCTCCAACACTCCCCAGCCTTCCTGCTGTAATTTGACAGTCTGTTCAATGCTTCTCTGCCTCTGTATCTATCTTTTTGTTCATTAGGTTATAATATTCTTTATTATCCATAAGTGAGTTTAAGATTAAGAAATTAGGGTTGTCTTGGTCACTTAGCATAAGTGTGGACATTTAGGCCCTTTTACGTAAAGACAGTGAGAGCATGGTAAAGGGAGTGTTACAGATAATTATAGGAACTAGGATTTGACTTTAGCTCTGACACCAAAGCCAATCATTGACACTATTAATATTTTTATTTTATGAAAAAAGAGGATTATAAAACCCTTGTTTTTAATTTAAGAGTTTAATTTTTACTCCTAAAATGGTATTTTCATATCACATGAAGTATATATTATGTGATGTGGACATTGAATAGGATTATTGATGTATGATTGGCTAAGAAATATTTAATTCCTTGGAAATTAATTTTCTGATCAAACGTAATCTAAATCTTATCTTTTGGTATACTCTTAGGTTTTATTTTTTTCTTAATCTCTTTGGTTCTCAAGGATCAGTATTACTTAAAGATATACTTACTGTGCACAGTACCTGGCACAATAAACGGTCTACAAAGAAAAGCTAGCAAAAACAAAGTACTGTTTCAATTAAGGTATATTCTGAAAATCATGGAGGTATGTTGTTAGGCACATATACAGGGTGGGGCAAAAGTAGGTTTATAGTTGTGAGTTCGCAAAACACAGTTTATGCTTGTATTATTATTTATTAATTATTTATTGTCCATACCAACAATTGTAAACCTACTTTTGCTCCACTTTATTTTCTTGGAATGTTATTATGAGCTTAATTAAATGAATTTAAAGCTTAAAATATTGAGGTGTTAGAATAGGCTGAGTATACATTTATAGTAGCGATTTAAACCAAAACGAAAATGAAAAGTACTATTACTTTTGGCTATAATCATTGTACTGAATTGTCTATGCTTCTGACTTTATTTTCTCTATTACTATTACTTGTGGACACATCAGCATTGGCTAACATCTCTACTAGAAGAAAGGGAAGAAAAGGAACTGAAATGTTAATATTTTATTTCTTGTGAATTAGCTTTATACATGTTTAAGGAAAGATAATTTGGAAATTTATGTATTTTTGTTTGTACATCTTAACTTTAGCTTAATTTCTAGGTGTTTTAAAGTTGGCTATCTACTGGCTGCTAAACTTGGCTAATTTACCTAGAGAGCTTTGTTCAAAAAATTTTCCAAGGCCTTCTCTTCTTCCTCCCTCCCCAAGACTTCTTCATGGGTGATTCTGTTGATCAACCAGGTTTGTATACCATTGGGCTATAACAAGTCATGGGTAGGTAGCCCTCTGAACTCTTTAATGGAACATACTTGCTCAGTCCTTTTTTTAAAAAGACTTAAGGTCAAATAACAAAGCTACTTAGTTTACTTATATTTATAACAAATGTAAATCTCCTTTAAAGAAACTTTGTCAACTGTAACATCTCAGAACTCTCACCAATTAGAATATTTTAAATGTTTACTTACATTTAAGTTAGAGTGAGTACTTTTTTAAATAAGATAGGGCATTGAATGTACAAAATTCTTATTTTTATTGTATTATTTTTATATTACCATATTTCTATGGTTTATGATATCCTGCTTAGAATATGTCTCATGAAATGGTTTACACTAATGTGCTTCCAGAACAGGACCTAGGCCCAGGGTGAGGCAAGCAAAGTGCCTAGGGCACAACATTTAGGTAGGCACTTACTTCCACTGTTGTGTAGGAGTCAGTACCTCCTTAAATTTTGTGCCCTAGTTGCCTACTTGCCTCATTCTAGCCCCAATCCTGACCCAGAGAAGTAGGCTGCGTATACATTATTTTAATTTTAGTTTAGCATAATCTCATTCATGCTTAGATGTTTTGTTTTATACAGAACTAGAGGCCCGGTGCACGAAATTCATACACTAAGGGGGGGTGTCCCTTAGCCCGGCCTGCGCTCTTTTGCAGTGCGGAAGCCCTCAGGGGATGTCCGACTGCCAGCTTAGACCTGCTCCCCTATGCTGGCAGTCGGACATCCTTAGTGCTCCTGTGGAGGCGGGAGAGGCTCCTGCCACCACCGCTGTGCTTGCCAGTCGTGAGCCTGGCTTCTGGCTGAGCGGCGCTCCCCCTGTGGGAGCACACTGACCACCAGGGGGCAGCTCCTGCATTGAGCATCTGTCCCCTGGTGGTCAGTGCGCATCATAGGGATGGGTCGTTCTGCAGTTTGGTCGATTTGCATATTAGCCTTTTATTATATTGGATTAATGACAAGATGAAAATAATGTAGCCAAACTCAAATTTATGTTTCCCAGAAAAAAATCAGTTAACGACTTAAAAAGATAACATTATGATTTTATGCTTTAAAAAAATAATATATTTTTATTGATTTCAGAGAGGAAGGGAGAGGGAGAGGGAGATAGAAACATCAATGATGAGAGAGAGAATCATTGATCTGTTGCCTCCTGTGCGCCTCTTAGTGGGGATCGAGCCCGCAACCCGGGCACGTGCCCTTAACCAGAATCGAACCCGAGACCCTTCAGTCCGCAGGATGACACTCTATGCACTGAGCCAGACCAGCTAGGGCTATGATTTTATTCTTGCATGTTCAGTAATTCTCAGAGCTTCAGAAATTTAAGTTCAGTATAATCTTGTCTCACTGAAATATGCTTGATTGTTTTATCTATTGCCAGTTACCTGAAATCATTAGTGCTCTCTACCATAAGCTTCTTAATTTAACATATAGTACATTCAATTCTTACAATTATGGATGATTATTGAAATACTAAGTAGTGACTCCAGTTTTACTACATTTTTATTAATAGTTTTAGAATTCTTTGAGAATTTGCCTATGGTTTTTCTTTTTTTTGAGTGCTACATCTGGAAATGCTCAAATGTTGTTTGCCTTTTTAAAGGAACAGTTTGCAGTGAAAGTATAAGTTCTTTAGAGGTGAGGTTCAAGTTAACGAATGATGAACCATAATGTGAGGAAGCATAATATTGTGAATTATTATTTGGCAAACATAACTAATGCAGGCATTAGCTGCTGAAGCCATTAATAAACTGCCACTTGCAGAAAGCTAGAGATAGGCAACACAGAACTTTCTCTGTAAATTCTCAGAATGTGAACTAGAGTACAACTTAGTTTATTCAATAAGGACTAAAGTTTTAAAGTTTGATATGTTTGTAGATTCCATGATTAATGTGTAACATAGTATGAAAGGAGTATTTAGAATCCATTAAAACTTGTAGATGTGATATCATTGTCAAGTCAGGCATTTTATTTCTTAAAGTTAGAATTTATTTAAATTCCCTTTTTTTCCCCCAAATAAATTTTTTATTTCTACTTATAGTGGTGCCAAAGTAAGTTTGCCTAAATAGAATTATTTAATATTTAGTTCTGTTGATAGTGTTTAAAGTAAACAAAAATAAACCCATAACAACCAAGGGTGAAGAAGTCTCTAGATTTGTTTTTAGCATTCTTTTTCATGGTTTCTCAGAAGTGTATCATATTATAAATACATTCAAAATGTTTTGCTCTGAGGATATGTAGCATTCCTATAAAGGTTAAATCAATAAAAATGATTTGGACACATTCCTAAGCATGGCTAGAACAGGTAGCCCGTTGTTTTAGGTACCCTTGAGTTTCTGGAGCAGATCATTATGGCGTAGCAAAGAACTTACTAAAAGTTGCTTTCTATGTGTAGACGCATCAGCTTTAAAAAGTAAGATTTTCTGGTCTTTTAGAAATGAATATTTTTAAAGTAGCCCTATGTGTATTGATTTAATGATGTGTTATAAACTCAGTTAAAGTTTTGAAGCTTTTTTTCCCTCCGAATGCTGAAGATAAACCATAATTGATAAGGAAGAGGTACGTACAGGAAAAATGCAATGGGCAAGCCTTTCCAGCCAGTTTAGAATAAATGATAGTCTTATGAATAAAGAAAGTATCACAAATTATAATTGCAAATTCAGGAATTAGATGTTGTTCTTTTTAGCCTTGCCAGTTTAGAAGAAAATTCTGTAGTCACTGGTATGTTATATGTTCCTTTGAGTGGTTCAAAAGGCAAGCTTTAATTTTAGCATTTATTTTAAAAAGCATAATGTATTCTCCTGTGCTCAGGGTTGAACTTCTTAGTATAGTATTGTTGCTAGGTAGAGTTTTATTTTACGCATTTGTTTGCTGTTTTCATCTTATTTCATATATTTGCGTAGGCAAGTGTTAAGTGCATATGTAAGTTTTCACAGCTACTTTTCAAAAAATTTTTTGTCAGCTTATAATTATATGATTTTTCTTAAATGTTTCCTAAAAATAGCATTGAGAGTATTAGATGTTTTTGGATCATGGAAAAGCAGTGAATTGACAATGCATTTGGTTGAATAGGTTTAAATCAAAGTGGAAAATTTGAGTTACATATAGTAATGTAGCTTCATTATAGAAAATTTCTTCCTGTCATTCTGTGTAATATATATACTTTATTGAAAATATTTTATGTTATTTGTTGGAACACATGATTTTATTTCATAGATAAGAAAATGGTTTGAACATGTCTCAGCAAAAAAAATTTTTCCCATCTGTAAACACATATATAGAGTAGTTTAACCATTTAATAATTAAACAATTTAGCAATTTAAACCAAATATTTTGCTCTCTTAAAAAATGTTGTGTGTCCTGATATATTATGGTTTATCATTATATTTTTAAAAGTAATATTTATAAAAGTAAAAATAAGCCTAATAATTAGCATATGACTCAATTTTCTTCCTGGATACTTGTAAATGGTAATTTTAAAAAAATCTCTTCATATGTTTTCTCTGGTGTACGAAAGTATTCTTCAGTATGCTTATGCATATTGTAAAGGAAATATACTGTTAAACCTTTATTACTAAATCAAGAATGACATACCTTTGACAATAGTGATTGCTGCTATCTAGCTTAGATAATAACCTTTTTAAAATGAGGTGGCTACTAGCGGCAAATAGTTTTGAAAATGTTATTGAAGTTTTCCTCCTAAAATTCATGAGAGAGAGAGAGAAATCTCGAAAGGGAGAAAGACAGGGAGAGAGCACACATTTAGTTTTAACAACTGGGGGAATGTTAAGAATTCTGTGTGAACATTGGAGTTTTAATAATATGAAAAAGAGGAGTTTCTACTATAGAGAGAAGTTAATGTTCAAAGGTTTGGATTGCATTGACTTTAAGTTTATATTGCTTTACAAATGTACTGTAGTACATTGACTTTATAAGTAGTATCTGCATTGTGGACTATTTTTTATAATATGTTCATTTTTAGTTTTGAACTCTATATTTGTAAGAGCAGAGCAATTTTTTCTGCATTTTGTCAAAAGTTGAATTACTTAAAAGCTTTGCCAATTTCATGACAGGTAAAAATTAATCTCACTAGATTACCTTTTGTAACCAATTATTTTACCTAATGTTAAGATGCTACTGTCCTGATGGAAGTTTTCTTGTATCATCTTATAATGTCTTAATGTTTCTGAATTGGGTGGTAAGATCCTTTGGATGAAACTATATACTTTTATATCCATTTTATAGAAAACTCAATAATTGATATAAGTTAGATTATCAGTGTAGAGAAGTTTTTCTATGCTATTATTGTTGATTTCTATAATCTGGTGTAAATGTATGAAATAAAGTGAGAATTGACTTTTTTCTAAAAAATAGTTTTTCTTTGAGCTGTATATACAGAAAAGTCTTACAATAAAATTATTGTTGATTAAAGGAAATCTGCACCTTTTGTCTTTTGGATACTTATGTGTCTGTTTTCTAGGATCAAGTTATACAAATTAAGCCAATGGGTTAAAGTATTAATTGTAAAATGTAGCACTTTTTTTTTTCTTTTCAACTTCATAATGAATTCATTTTGTTGAGATTCATTTAAATAATTTTTAATCATTTGGTAGAAATAATGCTATATTTTCACTTACCCTGGAAATTTGAAATTTAAATTGCACATTCAGTAGAGAAATTTAAATATTAAATTAATTATTATTGCTAATGAAACAAAATAAAATTAAAATCACAATGCCTAATTTAAATTATTTACTCAGATTACATGGGCAGTGAGTAAACATATAGAAAATATACTGTTTAACTCCAGACTAGAGTTGGTCTTTGAAGTCATGTCAATAAATAGCTATTTGTTAGCAGAATAATTACATTCATATTTGTTCTTGTGAACTGTAATAGTTTGTATAACTGATAGGAATTTTTAATTTTTTTAGTTTACAAGTGGAAAGTAAAGTCTTGAGTTTTACAGACATAGTTTTTGGTTGTTTTTAATCTTGAATTTCCCAATAGATGCTGGATCTCTGTTATTGGTTTTACAGATTGACATTTCTCTGTTAGTATACACATGCAAAAAAGTAATTATCTTTCACAAAAGAGCTACAAACAATACCTTGGTTCAATAATTTACAACTGTTTTTCCCTGATTTGCAATCATTATCCCAAGTGCGGTCGTCACTTATGTTTATGCATTCGTATGCATATGCACATGCCAAAGCATATACTATGAATTAAAATTTTGATTTGGACTGATATTTGAAAGAAATTAAAATTATATTTATGTGGCAAATACTTTGTTCCTATATAAAAATATGTCCATGTTCATATATAGTTCTATAGCATCATTATTCATTTTTTCAAAGAAATACTGCATATAACTGTATGTTTTTAAAACCTTTCTGATGCCTGTCATTGCATTGTGAGTTAGCTAATATTTTTCCTTTATTTGCTTTTTTTTTTTTTTTACTGAACCACAAAATGGACTTAGTTGTAAGATATTTGATTATAAGGAATATGTAAACAATGGTTTGGCAGACTCATGGTTCATATAATTTTAGAGGAACCTATAAATGTGTATTTTAATTTTTGAAATTTAAAAGTCTTTTATATAAATATATTTTTATAGTTGGTGGTATAATGATTTCAGTAGACCACCATTGCTGTAAAAAAAATTAAAAATGCCAGTTTTACTGAAAATTAAAATAACTTATTTGATGTTGTAAAAATTATTTGTCTTGCAAAGGATATTTAGATGTATCTTGTTAAGAAAGTCACTTCTCTATTGTAACTCTTCTAATTTCTTAAGGGATGGCATAGAAATAGTGCAGATATTAGAGTCTTAACCATTGCTACAATAATCTTAAATACATGTTTTAGAATACTGTTAACTTTATACATTTTCTGACATCAATATAATCATTTTAAAATATCTTAAACATTTTTAAAAAATTGCATTTGCTTACTGTGTTTATATGGTGAGGAATTCCTTGTTTGGTAGGCAATTTATTTAAGAAATGAAAATCATTTAATCAAGATAAATGTAACATTTATGTTCTTTTTATTATAGCCAAAATCGCACTTGGTTTGATTTTTGCTACTAGACTATGTATTAGATATTATGTTTATGAGTATTAATAGGAATATAGGGAATAGGATGAATAATGAATTTTTTTTTCACTGCAAGTATTAAATGCTTATGTAGCAACTAGCTTTTAAACAAGTCTTAATTCTGCAGCTCATCTTATTTGGGAATTGTTTTATACATCAGGAAAATGATAACCTTTTTATTTATTAGGAGAAGAAAGCATATTTATGAAGAAATATGTTTCAGAGTTAACATCCTATTCAGTAACACTATAAACACGTGAAATGGTTAATATGGTATTGCTTATATCCATCTAACCCTTTTCCAAACCTTGAACCCTATGTCCTTAATAAATAGTATGGGGGGGCGTGTTTTTAAGAATTCAACATTAGATGAGTAGATTATATTCACTGTAATTAAAGAGCACCTATTCTCAGTTGCTATGCAGGTCTTTAAAAAGTTATATAGGGATATAAGGCCTGTTTTATGTGTGTTTGCTCTTGAATGGACAAAAGTTTGTGGTCAACTGTTGTTGTAATTGTAAGGAAGTTCCCTTTTAATAAGGTGTAGAATTTCCTTATTATTTTTTTGAATTATAGCACATTAATCAAAATACACGTCCAATGAATTTCATAATATTTATAATAGCAATGGCTTGTATTCAGGTGTATATTTTCATTATGTGAGATTTTTCTCAAGATTTGTTTTAAAATATTAAACACTGCAGATTTCATGTAGGTTTTTCATACACTTTAGACAGTCATCTTACAGTACTTTACTCTTTGGAAAATATTAAGTATTGGTGTTTATCGTTATCCTTATTATGGGAGTTTAATGACATGTGGTGGTTTTTGGGTTTTTTTTTGGTAGAATTTTATCTTTAGTGAAATTCAGTTGTTAGGAGAAAAAATAGTGCATTAAGGTAACATATTGTGAAGTTAGCACCCATTTAATAAGGCCTTACATGGTATATGACTAGAAAAAATAGTTTTGCTTTGTCACATTTACAGTTTTATTATTCAAAGGAAGGATTTTTTCATAATGAAGGTATTTGTCTGTTTGACCATATATATAATATTTTTAAAGAGACACTATATAGGCAGACTGACTGTTCCAGGGAACCTTTTCTTAGCTAATAGCATTTGCACTCCTAATGCTTTTTGAGGAGCTTTTGGTATGACCTCTCTATTGACTCAGAGTTGTCACATATTAGTATCCTTGGACAAAGGTTAGAACAGCATGAGAGGTTGGTATTTGTATGCTTTGGAGCGGTATTGAGATGCTACCCTGTTTTGCCATCAATTTTCAAGTATGCATGGGTGCATCATTAATCATAGGAAATGCAAAAATAAATAATGATTCAGTCCAATTGGATTTTTTATATGAATACTTACCTTTTCCTTTTTTTTTGTATATACAGTTGAGGTATTTGGGTAACCCCTAACCTTTTGCTTCAACAAAGAAGTACAGTATAAAAATATTACCACAGTTTTCATGTGAGCAGCTCTTGAGAGGGAAGAAAAAGCTCTCTAGATGAATACTTGTTGAAAAAAACAGTTGTGATACAGAATGTCTTAACTCAGCCCCAATACAGTACTTGAGGACCACCAGTGGATAAAATTGAAAGCATATGATTTTTTGAAGCACTAGAAAAGGTTTGTAATTGATTAGTGCTGGTTGAAAGTATTGAAGAACAGTGAGTTTTGATTTGTGAATGGTTCTATTCAATAAGGATTAATTCTGTGTGTTTGATAAAATCTTAGTGCTTTCAATGAGTTAGCTTTCCCCCCTCTGCAGTTTATTTAACCATCAAATATTTCAGTGTTGTTTTAACAAACTGGAACATTTCTATCTTACTGAATTTAACTTTAGCATGACTGATTTAAACAAGTCAAACTATCAGTGATTAGTTTGAAGGGTGTAATTGAGTATATTAATTTTTTATTTTTAAAAAATAACTAAAATAATAATGTAATCACATATATTTCATGCTTTCATTGTAATTTAGAGAAAAGGAGGTCATATAGACTACCAAAATATTTTTATGCAATTTCTTTGAAATATTTAACATTTTAATAGAGTTCTAAAATTTAAAAGTGAAATCTAACAATTTTTCATGCAAAATTAGGATTTTTTTACAATTTAAAATAATTTATAATACGAGTCTTTTGGAATTGCATAGATATTTTTAGCTTAATTTGTGTTGGATTGGTCTTCTCTGTTTGTTCTTGACTTTTAAAATTCTCTCTCTGGATTTTGGAATTATTTTGGAAGTAAGTTGTGATACTTTGTCACTATTAAACCTTGAAACTAAAATTATCATTACTGGTATGGACCACAACTATTATTTTGGAAATCAATGTTCACACATCATTTGCAGTCAGTCACTATGGTCAGTTAAAAAGGTTTTATGTAGAAATTTTATTTAGTCATCTGATATATTTTCATAAGTTCTTAATTGTAATATACTCTGTGAGTCACATCTATCACTTTCAACAGACTTTATGATAAATAATGGGCTTATTTTGAGTAGTGCAGATTGAAAATTTTTCCTTAATTCAAGATAAATGATATGCTAGGAGAGCAACCACACTGAAATGCATTCTCTGTCTCTGTCTCTGTCTCTCACACACATCCTTTTCACTCATTATATGTGGCTGAGGCAATGGGCCGGTGTGTGCTTTGTCCCTCACCTAGGAAAAGCCTAAACTTTTAAAAACAAATTGATCAAATGCGAACACATACTTTCATTTCAGGAGGTTGTTCTGATAATCATCATATAAGAAGTTAAAGCCCTAAATGAGATATTTGACTTCAAATAGATTATAGATTGGTGAAATGTTTGCAGTGTGATGATAACCTATACATAAGGTCCACTACCCACTCACCTGTAATTAGTTCAGTGTAGTGGGTTCATCTTAAATCTCTATACAGGCTCTAAAATACTGTTTGGGGTTGGGAGAGGATAAATTCCACTTTTCAGAAAATAATTGTTATGTTGTCTAAAAATATATGATATTTGATAGAAGAAGATATTTATTTAGTTCACTACAGTGCCTTGTTGTGTTAGAAGATGGTGAAGTTTTAGAAATTTTACTATAGAAATAGTTATTAAGGGTGTCACAGAAATATAAGACCACTCATATGATAGGAATAAAGAGCATTTTAACATATTCTTTGTGATAATATCAATAACTTGAGTTGTAATGATAAAATAATCCTTGAAACTTGTGTTGTTCCCAATCTGGTTAAAAAAATATATTTTATTTTTAAAGAGAGTAATATTGTGAAAGAGTAACTTAACTGCTTGCGATGCCTGTTTTAAGTTATCCCTCCATATAACAATAGTTTTAGCCATTTTTTTTCTCATCTTTTGGATAGAAACAGCAAAAGTTCTCACTTATAAGCTATAATTATGATATGATCTATAATGCAGTCTAATTCTATGTTCTGCTTCCTTAATGCAGAAAAATTTAGAGTAACTCTTGTTGACTACCATTAAATTAAAAAAAAATCTGTGATTATTATATTGTATGTGTTTTAACTGAGGGCACCTACTACAACTATTGAAGGAATCACTACAGCAGTTTTACATTTTGTTGGTAAAATACAGAGTACATTTCCTCACCCTTTTAAGAGAAACCTTTTTCTCCCCTGCAGGTTTATTTCTCTTTGACCTAAACTAAGACTGATCCTCTGATAGCCAGTTAAAATGTGTGAAGTAGGAGGAGTAAAGGAAACTCCAATCGTTAGTTCTAAGTTATAAAGCAAAGTTAATATAGGTATACACAGCAAAAGATTTATTTTAAAGGATAAAAGAAAACTTTATAAACTTGCCTTGTAGTTGGAACATGTTGGACATCATAAAGAAAATCTTGTAAGTGTTTAGATATTTTGCTATAATACCATGTCAGCAGATGAATGTTGAAGTAGTTTATTTTTGTGTATCAACATTAATTTGAAATTAAATATTAAGGGACTATATTATGGCTGTTTTTCTTTAAAAGTCCAGCATGATTTAGTAGGTATAGCTCTTTTAAACCATGCAGGGTATCCTTACGGAGTTTTATTTTTCATGAAACTAAGCGGTATTCATTTTGGTAGGTCCAAGAATATGATTAAAAGAATCCTAGTCGTCTCAATGTTTGCTCTGTTTTTATAACAGGTTCTACACATGGGTAATAGTGTGTAGATTTGAAGTTAAAATTATATAGAAAAGCACAATTACATGGAATTTTTGCTGATTTCTGTAAACTTTTAAATATCCTGGATATCCTGCTTAACTATAAAGATCTATTAAAAATGGCTATTACATACTTAACATAATTTTATTTCAGATGAACATATGCTTCAATTATAAAAAGTTGCTTAGAGACAAAGTTATACAGAAAGCTTATGATATGATGCGGTTTCAAATTATAAATAGATTTCTTGTAGTCGGACTAGTTAAAATGTTAGCTGCACTGCAGGTTTATTTCTCTGTTTTACATGGGAGAGCATAATGTTGAGATAATTCTGCGGTCTGTTATTTTGTAAAATTACTTCCTTTTTGAAGTTTGCTCAAATATTGGGAGCTGCCGGAGTGAATACTTCATAATACTTTGATTAATTTAGAATCTAATTTTATTTCAGTAAGGGTTAATGAGAATATTAAACCTTTTTATTGTTTTAACTACCTCATTTCTATACTTCTGAAAAACATTTTGACTCATATGAGATAATTTTTTTCTATTTCAGGTCATTACTCTGAGAAGTAGATAAGTTACAGATGCCAAATGCAAATATGTACAGCAATTTCATTTTTCAAGTTTTAGTGCAACAAAATAGCATATTATTATTTTCATTAATATAATGTCATCCGGAAAAGCTAGCAGTTACTTTATCCAAGAAACATACCTTTATGTTTAACAGGTTCATCTCTTATATGATTTTAAAATATGGTAACACTTACCCCAAAAGAAGTTTTGCTGACATGGTGTCACTGTGCTGAAGAGGCTGTTTGATGCCATAGTCCCTCCTTTTTTTTTCAGATAGAACTTGTACCCTCTGTTGTAAATTCTGCTTGCAGCCTTAAACTGAAAATACAAACCATACCCAAACCTTGTTTTAGTTTTGCAGTATGCCTGGAGTACATAGACTTTATATTTATATTTTTTTTTCTGTCAAGAAATTATGTAGCTGGTAACATGTGAAAAGCAAGGAAACAAAACAAAAAGAGAATGAGCAAATATTTGAAGGACCTACTATTACTGCATAGACTGTGGTTAGAGAGCACTCACTGACTCTGTTGGTCTCGGTGGCTGGTAGTGACCTGCGGAGATTAACCATTTAAAAACCAGAGACTTCTTGCTGTCCTCCTGGAGAAAGTTTGCACCGCACTTGTGGTTCTGTGGTTGTTTGTGAGGCGAATGAAGCATTCACACAATCCAAAAAAGCAAAAGCTTTAAAACTCCTTTTTTTTGCAAGCACTATTACTGGAGAGACAGAATCATGTGGTTTGTGACCTCACAGTGCTCAAAGTGAAGTGGGACTGCCTACCACTGTGGCTTTTTTCCCCCCTTGCTCTTGCTCTCTCTTTCTCTCTCTCTCTCTGACAAAAGGCTTGTGGTAAGGCCCTTCCTGGCATCCAGAAGGATATAGCTATTTAATTTTTGTGACTCATGAGGATTTGGATAGAATACAAATGCTGAAGGAGCTCAAACTCCTGTAAGGTTAAGCATTTGTAGAGCAGAACTCTGCAGTTAGGGGCTTTCCTTTTTATTCCCCCCCAACCCCCACTTTTTTTTTTTTTGCCTGCTCCTTTTATTTAGTTCATTATTGTGTCTGTGGAAAAGTGAGCAAAATTGGCTCAAGAGGCTGTGTGAAATTCTGAACAACAGTGATGATTTACAATAATTTACATCTTTGGATTGTATCACTTTCTGGGGTCTGCTTCATATTTGCTGGGTGATTGGAGTCCTTCTGTTTTTCTTTTTCCTGTCTTCTTAAACTTGTGAATCTGTAACTCATTGTAAAAAAGTTTACCTTTCTTAAGGTCTGGTTGCAAACTGCTTGCTGGGCTTGACTGTAATTGGCTGTCATGAAAGTGTTAGTCTGGGGATTCCTTTTACAAATGTTAAATCATGTCTGTCTAGTTTATGTATGATCAATATTAGATGCTGGCTCCTACAGTATGGATTAAATGTAATTAGCATCATTTATATTATTTATACCTTTCTTTTATGACTAGTTTAAGGATTTATAAAAATCAATGATAAGAATTGTAACAGATTATTTGCTGAATTTTAGTTTTCTTTATGCTTGTAATGATTTTTATTTTTCAAGGAATTGTATTCATTTTGCATAATTCTTTAGTTTATTTGGATTTTAACTTTAAAAACAGAGGCTTCGCTAGCAAATCTTATACATGTATAAAGTAAACTTCTTATGTTGTAATTTAGATTGTTCAATATTACGTTTTATAAACTCAGAATAGAGTGGGTTAACAGAAGCTGTATTTTTTGTTTATAATGAAAGCTTTGAAATAAATTGCAAAATGCTGTGTGTAGCAAGAAATAATGCACACAGACAGAGTATGTTAGTCGTCTCGATTTGCTAATTCTGATTCAGAAGAAAATTGGAAACATCTTTGGGAAACTATCTCCTTTTTTACCCCTTTGGACATGTATGTATAGAACTCATTTTCTTATTAGGATGATTATATATCATAGGCAGAGAATTTCATATTTATGAATAGAGCTTCCTGTTTTCATCAGTTGGGAGCGATGGGGCATTTTTCAACAAAAATTATAAAGCTGAACAGACCAATCTTCTAGGCATTTTTCCCCATTTATCAGCCACTCTGAATTTGCATGTTAGACTTCTTCCTAGTGTGATAGTAACTAGGAGTGGCATAGAGTAAATGACTAGGAGGGTGGGCGGAGACAGTGAATTACAAAACATTATTTAGGGTAGATAATTGGGTAAGGGTTGGGAAACACCAAGGAGGGTGTTAGAGCCAAAATATCCTTGCCTATGGACTTCCAGCACAGTTCATTATCTGCTTTTGGTTTATATTAGATAAAGATAAATGTGCAGACATGTTCATAAGTTTCTTCACAAAATATTTGATTTGCCCAAAATGCACCAGGGAGACATGGGAATGATTTTAATCCTTTATTATTCACATGTCCAGAATTTTCCCATAACAAACTTTTAGTGATAGAACACTAAACATGCACTGTAGTGTTTTATTTTAAATATATATTTATGCCTCATTGTGTATGTAAACATTTTACATTGAAAAATAAAAGCTTTCATTTAATGTAATCATTCATACAAAAGAGAAAAGTTATTTAGTTACAGTTTTAAATAACTATGGTGTACTGGTATGATCTATATCTAAAGGAGGTCTTTGTTTATATAATTTGTGGAATTTCCAAATGTAGTTCCATATGCACTTACAATAGCAGCAGAATCAGGCAGTTGAAAAAATTTGGGTAGTCGCTGTACTATGGTAAATAAATGCTTTTTTAGTGTCTGTGTGAGGATTCTCTGATATCTTACAACCCCAACTATTAGCTAAATATTTTCTCCCTTTAATGTTTTTTAAAAAATATGTGCACGTTGGCCCTCTAACCTAACTTTGTAAGCATTTGAATAATTTTCAACATCTATGTATCTATTACCCATTTTTTCTCTTTGTGCGGGTAGCCCTCCTGCACATAATTTTTGGGTCAGGATAATTACTCATGTTATGTAAGAGTTTAGTAGATATTGTTAAATATGACTTTTATGTTTTGTGTGAGGCCCGTCAAATTCTGGCAGAAGAAAGACAGTGAAGTCATTAAAGATTGTATATTCATTATCCACACATTCTTTTTCTAAATTAAAAATATATCCACTTTGGAGCAAATAATTCTTGGTGATAACAATTAAAAAACAAGTGATCAAGGTACATATGTGATAATTGAGAGTTTGTTTAATTAGAAGTAACTTACCACATGTAATAAAGAGAGATTGATTCAGAAAAGTCACTGCAAATAAAGCTCTTGATTATGGATTTATACGATGCTTAAAATGAAAAATGGAAACCACAGAGTTTTCTGGTTGTTGTTTTTCAAAGACCCTCAAACTTCATTTTTGGGGATTATGTTAGTATTTTCTATGTTGACGTAAGTAACAAATTTAGGTCTGTTGTATAAATTATGTACTTTATTGCCATAGATGTGAAATACTCCTTTGAACTTGAAATCAATTTCAATAAGTAAAGACATTAGTTATCTTGCTCCCCCCATTACCTTGTATTTACTAAATTTGTCAACATTGGTCAAACTTTTTATATTGTATGCTGTTAGACTATATAACAGTATAATAGTTTTTTAAATGTTACATATAGTCATTGTTACCTTTGAATTATTTTTTTTATTTTCTGAGCTAATGAACCTATTTAGATTTAATAGTTTTATCAGTGTCAATATTGTGCTTATTTCTATGTGTGTGTGTGTTTTTTTTTTTATTGTTTTAACTTCTATTTGGTGCTGTTCTATTTTTCTCTTAATTGACAACAACAGGGCCAAAATGATTTGATGTAGGTTTTTTATTAATTGTAGACATTCTAATTTGGCTTAAATTTTTCTCACTGATAATGAGGTTTTTAGGAAGACACTTTCTTAATTTATTGTTTTAGCTTGGTATATGACAATTTATTTTTTGACTTTTTTTTGGATTTGATGTATAGCTATTTAAGCTGATACAGCATTTATTGGGCCATATATTGATGATTTGAAAAGTTTTTATATTAGTTAAATACATTATTAGTATTTTAAATTATGATGATTATGAGATATTAATTTTACTTTCTTATTTTAATGGGGTATGTCTGTGTACACAACTGCATGCATATTTCTGTGATCGTGTGTTCAGGGTATTATTTGTGTTATTTTTTGTAATGAGTATTCTTTTTCCTCCTCAGTTTGTTTTAATTAAATTATGTAAAAACCCAAAGCACCACCATGTCCATGATTGTTTGAACAAGTTCATTTGGTTAGTATTAGCAGCTATCTGTCTAAATGTGAGATTATGTGGGAATGAGATGCCAAAAGAGAAAATACTAAACTTTTCTATCTTCCTCGTACTCCCCCTCTCTTTTCCCCTTTTTTCTTCCCACTTTTCCTCCCTCTCTCCTCCAGGCTTTTTCAGTTTCTTTATCACTGTTTTGATAATTCTATAGTGTCTTAAGGTAGATTCTTAAGGTTCTAGTAGTAGATATTGACATTAATTCTCACTAATGAATACCTGGCAGGTTTGAGGCACCTAAGATTTCAAGGCGAATCATAGTTATGTCTACACTGTTATATGTGCACCTCATTTGTTAGATGGTATTGGCATCTGATTACACTGATTTTCTTCCTTTTTAACAGTTTTTAATTCCTTCCTCTATGTTAATTTACTTTAACATGCTGTTTCACATGACATTGGCAGTTTAATTATGAGGATTTGTTTTTCCACCTTTGACTGTTCTTCAAAGTGCAGAGTGATCCTTACTTGTGTAATGTAGCTGTATAAATAACTCACGTTTCTTATGATTATTAGAACAATTCATCTTCTAATGCTGTCATTTTTCTAAGAAGAAAAAAAAAGGCGAGAACTTGTAGAAAATATGGGAAACATGCTCATATGACAGCTGAGGATGTGGCTAGGCTAAAGCAGGAAACTACTACCCACAATGCAATGTTACATATACTACCACTTAATAAAATTTATATCAAACATGCTACTGACAAAACCAAAGAAAAATAATATCCCAACTATGCTAGTTAACATACTAAATCTATCTAGGGAAAAATGAAACTAATCTTTTTGGAACTTTGTATTTAGAGAATATAGTAAATGAAACCGGGGCATCATAGTACATTGGAGCTCTGTGGTAACTTTGTGCTGTGGGACTTGGTTGTAGGAAAACTGTCTTATAATGACAACCTTTTGGATATTAACTTTCTTGGGAAAGGCACAAAACGGCACCCCCTTTCTTTTTTAATTGAATTGTTGCAGTGTTAAATATAGTTAGAGGACATTGTCATTTGGTAAGTAAAATAAGTTAAATTAATGAGACATTCATGATTATTTAAATGTTTTATCTAGCCCAGGTATATTTCTTTCCATTTTGTTTTATGTTGTCTTTTATTGCCAGTTTGAGGTGGGGCTTGAATTGTCCACTGAAGCATATTTCTTTTCAGAGTAATTGTTTTTCTTGGTCTTTTTATTTATGTTAACCTACCTATAGCTTACCTGATCAACCCATATGCTTTACTCTAAAGAGAGTTAGTCTAAAGCAAAATGTAAACTGCTTTTATAATGTGGTTGAAAAAGATATTATGGTATCTTCTGAAAAGGTCAGATTTTAATATACTTAGGGTTTCTGTTTATAAATCTTAATCTTCTGTGCTCTTAGCTGTCAGACTATAGCAATTTTGATGAATTTAGTACCTTAGTAATTTAGATGAATTATGCGGCTTTACAAGGGAGGTTTTTAAAATTTAAAAAGGGAACATAGCAGAGTTTTGGATTGATAAATGTATAGAAATTTTATCAGAGAAAAAATAGAAAAGACTATTAAATTAGTGTTAGTTGTGAAAGATCCCCTCTTAGTATTCCAGCATATAAATTACCACTGTGTCAGATCTGGCATGGTAATTGTCATCTCATTATTTAAAGATTAATATATTATCTCTCTGTCTATATCTCTATTAAGGATGATTTGCTTAATTGTTTGAAGTAGTTTCTCCTTCAGAGACTGCTTATCAATACCAGCTGTGGCACTGTGGCTTTTCTCCATGGTCTCATGGTGGTCTTTGGAACAACGTTCTTCAACTTTGACAGGTGAGACAGAGGCTCTCCAGTGCCACTGCTTTTGGATGAATCTAGCTGTGGTTGGAGAGAGTGCATCTTGCCAAAATATATGGGTGAGACCACACACAGCCTTTAAAATAGTTATTGTAGGCTTATTTTTAGGGTTACATGTCTTGACAGTTCTTTTATTTGCATGCCAATTTCATTGCTGTGTATAGATTTTTCATTGGCCTTAGTAAAGGCGATTGCACATTTAGTCTCTATTTGTTAAGCCTTGTGTATAATTTACACTGGAAAATACTCTTGAATTCAGAAATAATTAACAATATAGAAAATATATTGAAAATGAGTCACTAGAATACTGGTCTTTTTGCTTCTATAAATTTGACAGTATTCCCTTTGGAAATCTCAATTTGCAAGATAGTTTAGTAGTCAAAAATTGCTCCAAATTGAACTTTTAGATCAAATAAGTTAGGAGAGAATGTTAAAATATTCATATTACTTCAATTACATTAATAGTAAAAAATTTATGGTTCTTGTTATTCAGAAGTACAGCTTTTATAATATTGATACAATAACGTATTGTTCAAAATGTAAGTTTTACACATTAGTAAAAGCTTGAAACATTGAAACAAATGGCCAGAGAAGTCAATTTCTTAATGCATAATCATAAAATGCAAGCCATCTAGTCTTTTTATGGGATGATTAAAACTTTATTCAACTTAGTGAACTGTAAAATTGACTGTATGTTTAAAAAAAGTATGTTTTGTCTTCTAAAACTGGCTTTTTTAGTCAAGATCTCTCTTTGGACTTCTATAAAATGTTTCCTTTTATAAAATACATTTGTTTAACTATTTATGATTCTTAAGTTATTAGTGATAAGAAGCTTAACTTCTTGAGCCCTGGCAGGTAATTAGTTACAAGACTTTTCACTTGATGATCAATGCATGTTGGTTAGTTATGTATTTATAAAATATTGTAAGCAGCTAAGATAAGATTACAGTTTCATTGTAGATATTCTTATAGGGAAAACAGAATCTATGAAGATAATTGGAAATTCAGTTTTCTCTCCACTATTATTGCAGTACCCTTCCATTGCTGAGTGGTCTGGCAGGAAACTACTGGGGAAATTGTGTTCCTACAGCTTTTACAGAGCACAAGTTGTGGAAAAAAGAGAGATCATAGTATATACAAAAAGGTTATCTAAAGAAAAGTTTGGCTCTTAACTTTCAGGAATTGGTCGTATATGTTAACCTTGATTGGATGCTATATTTTTAAAAAAGTTTTATAAGTTATTTTTAGGATATTTGAGGAAAATGGCTATTAGTGATACTATGGCATATTTATTGAGTGTGATAATACTATTGCATGTATATAATAGGAAAATATCCTTATTAAAAAAGGTGAATGATGAGATATTTTTAAGAAGTTAATACCATGATTAAGCAAAAATATACATAAAACAAATGTGGCATAAATTAACAATTGGTGAGTCCAGGTAAAGGGTATACAGACATTCATTTTACTATTTTTCACCATAAACAGTGATTTCTGAAAGGTGAAGCATTTTGTGGAGAAGGTATATAGAGATTTATTTTATTTCAAAGTGAAATCAGATAGGGGAAATTCATTTATTTGTATAGTTTTTAAAAATTAGGTGAATATGATGGGTTGTGCATAACAATTTTAGATTTTAGTTTATAGTTTTAGTTTTTACATTTTTGTTCTATTCACCATAAAAAATCTAATTTTCACAAATTTATACATGGCAAAAATAAATAAGAAATAGTATAATATTTTTGAAAATACCAACTTTTAAAATTTTACATTTGTGTAACAGTAACTCAGAGCTAGACCAGTATGCTAGAGATTTCTAGAGGACCAAAACAATTATGATATTGTCATTTATTTATTCTGAATTGGATGCTTTTAAAATAGAGGGCAGGGCAAAAATAGGTTTACAGTTGTTTGTATGGAAAATAATACAATAATTAATAATAATACACTGTGTTTCATGTACTCACAACTGTATACCTACTTTTGCCTTACCCTCTATATAAAAGTACCTTAAAAAGTTCATTCACATTAAATTCATACTTCTGAATATTACTGCTACTAAATTGTTTATATACTATTCACTTCAGTTGTACTCTTTGAAAAAGTATTTTAATGGGCAGAAGCCTATATTCTCTATGCAAATTATTAATTCTGAATTTGTATTATGCTAGTTAATATCCTAAGGAGGTCTGTACATTTTTTCTCTAGAGGGTGAAATAGTAAATATTTTTTGTTTTATGAGACATAGAGTTTCTATTCACTGCTCTACTCTGCCATTGTGTCTGAAAGCAGTAAGTTAGACAATAAGTAAAACTTTATAAACAGGCAGCTGGCCTGCTGTACTTTGCCCACTCCTGCCACCTGTACTTCATGTATAGAAATGTGTGGCCCAGTGGATATCTTCTTTTATAGAAAAGGCAAGAATAGTTTGAAAAATGATCAAATTTTTAATATTATAATGGAATTTTTTCTTAAAGTATTTATAAAATCTGTTTTGTTCATTTATTTTTATGTGAAAGATGACATCCATGGTCCTTCATAACTTTTTTTTGAATTGAATAGTGCAATTTCATCTTGATCATGTAATTATTAAATAATAGAGGCCTGGTGCATGAAATTCATGCACAGTGTGTGTGTGTGTGTGTGTGTGTGTGGGGGGGGGTGGTGTTCCCCTCAGCCCAGCCTGCACCCTCTCCAATCTGGGACCCCTCAGGGGATTTCCGACTGCTGGTTTAGGCCCAAGCCTGGGGATCGGGCCTAAACCGGCAGTTGGACATCCCTCTCACAATCCTGGACTGCTGGCTCCTAATCGCTCACCTGTCTGCCTGCCTGCCTGGTCACCCCTAAGTGCTCCCCATCCCCCCCCACCCCCCACTGGCCTGATCGCTCCTCACTGCCTCTGCGTGCTGGACTAATTGCCCCTAACTGCCCCCAGTTGCCAGCCAGGTTGCCCCAACTGCTCCC
>NW_006300048.1:4631973-4640512 GCF_000327345.1 Myotis davidii | reverse complement strand
TGCCCCCCCCCCCGCTGGTCTGGTCTCCCCCAATTGCCCGCCTTGCCAGCCTAGTTGCCCCACGCAGCCTGCTTGTTCAGTTGTTTGGTCGTCCCTTATTAAACCCCCGCCAGTCTGGTTGTAGGCAGCCATCTTGTGAGGGTGTGAGGGTTAATTTGCATATTACCTCTTTATTATATAGGATTGTGAATAGCTTTATGTAACCCTTAAATTCCTTTAGAGATAAGGTTGGAATAAATAATCTTGATTATAGTGTATTTCCAGGTTACCTTAAATCTGAGAATTTATCTAGTTGTTCATTATTATCAATAAATATGCTAAAATTCCTTTCATCCACAGAAATGTTTTCTTTTCCAATTAACTCTGTTTAATGCTCAAGCATAAAATACTTCATAGTGATTGTGATGAGCTATTTCCCCTCTTTTACATTTATATTTGAATTTAAATTTGAGTAGAAAAGGAATTATTTTTGGTATTACTTAATCTCCAGAACATTCATTGCACCCACCATTGGACATAATATCCAAAATAAATTAATTTTCTGAGGATTCACCTATATTTGGTAGACTGAGTATTTATTGGATGATGGTGATGGTTAAATTAACTTAGCAGGAAAATAACCTTTTAAAAAATATTATCAAGAGCAAATGAACTCATATCCTGATCTGAATTTGAGACCTTATGTATTAACTACAGGTCTGGTGCACAAATAAGTGCACCAGTGGGGTCTCTCTGCCTGGCCTGCAGGATTGGGCTGAAACCAGCTCTCCAACATCCCCCAAGGGGTCCAGGATTGCAAGAGGGTGCAGACCAGGCTGAGGGACACCACTGGTGCATGATTGAGGCTAGGGAGGGACACAGGAGGTTGGTCAGCCTGGGAGGGACCGCGGGAGGGCTCCAGGGTGTATCTGGCCCATCTCGCTCAGACCCGATGGGCTGAACCCCAGCAGCAAGCTCACCTACCAGTCGTAGTGTCTTTCTCCTGGTGGTCAGTGCATGTCATAGCAACTGGTTGACCAATCGACTCTCTGCCCCCTGGTGGTCAGTGCACATCATAGCAACAAGTTGGGTGGCCTTAGCATATTAAGGCTTGATTGCTTGAAAGGCGACCGGATGACCAGACACTTAGCATATTAGGCTTTTATTACATAGGATAGTCACATATACCACATTTCTTTTTCTATAGAAAGTTCAGAAACAATTTGCTTTTCTTTTGATAGCACTACTTTATGCAACTGTATTGTACTTATGTACAATCTGAAATTTGTAAAAAAATATCTGAAAAAGCCAACCAAAGGATAGACTTCCTTACTAGTGCTTGTCAGTTACATATTGATATTAATACATAAAAATATATGCATGTACCTCCACTTCTGTTGGTTTCTACTTTTCTTTAACAAGTAAAGAAAGCATGGCGGATGTTTGGTAACCTGATGTACTCAGAAAAAGAAATAAATAAAAACATAAAGTTTTTGTTATGGGGAGGGGCTGATGGCTTGTTGCAGTCTGGCCACAGCACCTTCAGTGTGGGGGTTTCTACTGGGGTGCTGGCCAGTCTGGGTGAGGGGCTGAGGGCCATTTGAAGGCTGGACATAGCCCCTTGAGGGTGGGGGGTCCTGCTGGGGTGCCTGGCCAGTCTGAGTGAGGGGCTGAGGGCCGTTTTCAGGCTGGCTGGGACTGAAGCTCCCAGCCTCTCCTTTTTTTCTTTTTTTCTTTTTCCTGGAATTTATTTATCTTCTATAATTGAAACATTGTTGCTGTCACTGGCGCTCCCAGCTCTGAGGCCGCGGCCTGCTGAAAGCAGGTATCTGGGGTTTCTTTAGCTTCTATAATTGAAACATTGTTGCTTTCGGAGCTTAGAGCTGGGCCGCGGCAGGTGGGGAACCTTGGCTTCCTCCATCACTGGAGAAAGCAATCCTCCTGCTCGCTTCAGCTGCGTGGCTGCCGGCTGCCATCTTGGTTGGCGGTTAATTTACATATTGCTCTGATTAGCCAATGGGAAGCGAAGCGAAGGTATGGTCAATTACCCTTTTTGTCTTTTATGAGATAGGATACTTAAGGTTTTAGGTTGAGCTACAGCTAAATGAGATGACTTCAAGCAGAAATTTATAGTTTATATTGTTGAGCACCTTATTTTGAAATAATTTCTATATATTATCTATGGTCATTTTAGACAATTCCATACACAGCTAAGGATCAGACAGGGGAGAGATCAACCAAAGAACTTATATGCTAGCATATAGGCCTAACCAATGGAAACAGACAACAGGGGGATGAGGGCATGATTGGGGGGGTGGAGGGTAATGTGGGGATAAAGACACATATGTAATAATTTAATCAATAAAAAATTTAAAAAATATATTACTCATAATTTCATCACAGAAGAGCAATCCTCCTCCTGTTTCTCCCCTAGAAGCACTGGTTATTGTCTACCTTCATAAATGATAAAGTTCTAACATGATTGTTTTTACACCTCTCTTCTTTAATATTTAGTTATAGAAGAGAAACATAAATCACTGTGAGTAAAGTAACATAGCCTTCCTGGGAAGGCAACACATGAACAACTAACATACAGAAACTCAAAAAGCATCATCTAGGGTTATTTAATGTAAGTTAAGCCTGCCCTACCTACCTTAATAGATTTTAAAAAGTACCACTGTACTGTAGCAATTTTTTTAAAAATATATTTTATTGATTTTTTACAGAGAGGAAGGGAGAGAGATAGAGAGTTAGGAACATCGATGAGAGAGAGACATCGATCAGCTGCCTCCTGCACATCTCCCACTGGGGATATGCCCGCAACCCAGGTACATGCCCTTGACCGGAAACGAACCTGGGACCTCTCAGTCCGCAGGCAGACGCTCTATCCACTGAGCCAAACTGGTTTCGGCTGTACTGTAACAATTTAATAAACTAGTTGACAGGAGAAATATGATATTAAACATACTTTACTTAAAAAGATAAGGAAATATTTAATATTAATGTAGGAAATATTTTCATCCAAAATTAAAAAGTTTTGGCATTTAAAATTTTAATGTTCACTTAGTAGGAAAATTAACCATTGACAATAGTATCTGGCCCCCAAACTAATGGTTAAGTATTATTTTGCTACCTCTTTGTATTGTTTAAATTTCTAGGACTATTGTCCTTTGTACCTATCAATCTATTTTTTAAAATTAAGAATTCTAAAGATTGCATATTTCTGGAAGAAGTTATGCATTATCAAGATAGTTGATAAATACAGCATAATTGTTAGGTAGTATTTTACTGCATGAAATCATAACAAAGTTTAATGCTGAAAATATAAAAAAGAACCCATTTTAAAAAATTCATAGGTTTTATTTTTACCAGATTTAATTTTATGGAAAAGTTGAGCAGGATGTAAAGAGTTCCATTATTCCCCAGCCCTCAGTTTCCTTATTGTTAACATCTTGCACTCGTGTCCTCCCTTAATTGATGACCCAATATTGATACATTGTTGTTAACTAATGTCATTAGTTTACATTAGGAGTCATTCTTTATGTTGTGTAGTTCTGTAGGTTGTATCAAATGCATAATTTTATACATCCTCTATTGTAGTATCATTCAGAATAGTTTTTTCTAAAAATCCTCATAAAATTTTGTTTAATTAAACATAACAAAATTTAGGACCTCAACTATTTTAGCAACTGGTCTTTTTACTCTGTATATAGTATTATATTTTTTTAGGATGTCAGATAGTTGGAATCATACAAAATACAGCCTTTTCAGACTGGATTCTTTCACTTAGCAATATTCACTTATGGCTCCTCCATGTCTTTCTTTGTTGCTTAATTACTAATTTCTTTTTTTACTGCTAAATAATATTTCATTGTGTGGATGTACCACAGTTTGTTTATATGTTTACCTATTGAAGGACATCTCAGTTACTTCCAGTTTCTGGCAATTATAAATAAAGCTACTGTAAATATGAATGCAGGTTTTTATGTGGACCTAAGTTTTTCACTCATTTGGGTAAATATTTAAGAATATTAGTTAGATTGTTAGGTAACGCTATGTTTAACTTTGTAAGAAACTGCTGAAATGCCCATAGTGGTTGTATGATTTTGCATTCTCACCAGTAATGAATGAGAGCCCTTGTTGCTCCACATAGTTGTGAGCATTTGCTTTTCTCAGTGTTTTGGATTTCAGCCATTCCAATAGTTGTGGAGTGGCACCTTGTCATTTTAATTTGCAATTGCTTCATGATAAATGATGTTGAGCATCTTTTCTTATGCCTATTTGCTATCTATAGATCTTCTTTGGGAGGTGCTCGGCACTTTCACCTTATTTTTAGTTTTTGTAGTTGTTTGTTTTCTTGTTGAGTTACTGCATTAGCCAGAACTTCCAGGATGAAGTTGACTAGAAGTGGTGAAAGAGAATATCCCTGTCTTATTACTGATCTTAGGGAGGAACACATCTAGTTTCTTTCCAATAAGTATGATGTTTGCTGTACATTTTTTGCAGATGTTCTTTTTCAGTTTGAGGATGTTCCCTTCTATTTCTGGTTTACTGAGAATTTTTATCATAAATGGGTGGTGGATTTTTCAGCTAGTTCTTCTTTATGTATTGCTTAGGAACATATGGTCTTTCTTCTTAACCTGTTGATATGATGGATTTTAGCAATTGATTTTGAAATGTTGAACCAGCCTTGTATACCTGGCCTAAATCCCACTTGTCTGTGGTGTATAATTCTTTCTATATATTATTGGATATGATTTGCTCATACTTTGTGGAGGATTTTTTGCATCTATGTTCATGGAAAATATTGTTCTGTATTTTTTCCTACTTGCAATGTTTTTGTCTGCTTTTAGTATTAAGTAATGCTGGCCACATAGAATGAGTTAGGACATGTTTCCTCTGGATTAGGTTGTAGAGAATTTCTTCCTTAAATATTTGCTAGAATTCACCAGTGAGTAGGACTAGTGCTTCCTGTTCTGGAAGGTTATTAATTATTGATTCAATTGAAAAATTAAATATCGGCCTATTCAGATAATTTATTTCTCTTGTCTGAGTTTTGGTAACGTGTATTTCAGGGAATTGGTTCATTTTATCTACGGTATTAAATTTTGGGGCATACAATTGTTCCTAGTATTCCTTTATTATCTTTTAAAAGTCCATGAGATAAGTAATAATGTCCTCTTCTTTCATTCCTCATATTAGTAATTTGTGTTCTCATGTTTTTTTGTTGTTGTTTTGTTTTATAACCTGGGTAGAGATTTGTACATTTCATTTTTTCTCAAAGAATCAGTTTCTGGTTTCATTAATTTTTTCTGTTGATTTTCAGTTTATTTGATTTCTGCTGTAAATTTTATATATTCTGCCTACTTTCGGTTTAATTTTGTTTTTCTATTTCCTAAATGGAAGCTAAAATGATTAATTTTGGATTTTTTTTCTAGTAAATAAATGCATATCATGGTACAACTCTTTTTAAACACTTCTTTTTCTGCACATGCAAATTTTGATGGGTTGTATTTCCCTTTTCATTTAGTTTGAAATTTTGTTAAACTTGTGAATTTTTTCAACAGTGTGTTTCTTGACATAGTTGGATCAATATTGTTAATTAAAAATAAGAAAAACAAAGGTTCAGATTGTAATAAAAAGTAAAAAGCTTTTATATGAGCAGGAAAAAAGGGGGTGGGGAATTGTAATCCAGGACACACAGATTCAGGTAGCAACCTAAAATGTGCTCCAAAGAGAACAAAGAAAAGCAAGATTTATAAAAGCAAAACACTGGTACAGTTTTTATTTAAATTATTTATGCAAATAAATTATGTGGCTCACTTAACAGGGATTGGGTCCTTTCAAGGTGAGAAATAATAGATCTGGTTGCCATGGTAAGGAGGAAGTAATGACCATATATGTCCATGCAGCAGTCCTTGATGCAAGGTGTTTATGATTTGTCCTTTAACTGAGATAGGCAACAGGTCAGCAATTTAGTAGCTGTTCTGAGATTGTGACATGAGATATGCACAGGCCCCAAATCTTCAATGTCTTCCCAGCATTGATTCTTTTCTCTACCATTTCCATTTTAAGTGACACTCTTAGCAATGCTTATTCCATTTTATTTTTACCACTTAAACATCTCTCATATTTGTAACTTTGTAACTTTTGTCTTTTTGTCAGTGCCCTTCTTTATTTTTTTCGTCTTCTACCTTTCCTGGTTTTAATTGAGCATTTTATATTATTCCATTTTCCTTTCTTCCTTCCCATGTCAATTATACCTTTTTCCTTTTTTTTTTTTTTAAAGTGGTTGTTATAAAGTTTGGAATAAACACTTAAAATTAATTCAAGCCCACTTTGCAGTATACCATATGGCTTCCCGGGTAGTTCAAGTATCTTATAAAAGAGTATGCCCTCTTTATGGCATTGCTGACATTCATATCACTTATCTAAAAGCTATAACCACTGACTATATCATTGCTAGTATTATTTAAGAAGAAATAACGTAAGTGTTATTTTATTAGACAAGCACTTCTTCTCTAATGCTCTTCCTTTCTTTATATAAGTCTATATTCTGACTTATATAATTTTCTTTCTCTTTGAATAATTTCTTCCAACATTTCTTTCAAGGCAGGTTTACAGGTAATGAATTTCCTCAAGTTTTGTAAGTTTTTTTCTTCTTTTCATGAGAAAGTCTTTATTTCTTCAGTTTTGAAGGATAGTTTTGCTGGATAGAATTCTATGTTGGTGTGTATATGTTGCTTCTTTCAACACTTTAAATATTTCATTTATCTATCTTCTTGTTTGCATAGTTTATGAATGTAATTTCTTGACCTCATAGGTAAGCTCTTTTGTGTTGTTGTTTTTTTCTGGCTGCTTTCAAGATTTTCTATTTGTCTTTGATTTTCCATAGTTTGGTAATTATGTGCCTAAGGTGTCAGTATTTTGATACTTATTCTGCTAGGTGTTCTCTGAGATTTCTGGATCTCTTGGTGTCTGTCATTCATTTTGGAAAATTCCCAGCCAGTGTCACTTCACATCTTTTTTTCTTTCTTCTCTGTTTGGTACGACCATTACATGTGTGTTACTTTTGTTCAATTTTCCCATAGTACTTGAATATTTTTTTTTTGCATTTATCATTTTTTTCTTCTTACCTTTCAGTTATAGAAGCTTGTAACATATCTTTATTCTTGGTGATTCTTTTCTCTACCCCCACCCCACCCTCCCCCCCGGAAAAAAAAATGCATAACAAATTCTTCATTTCTTTTACAGTGGTTTGGCTTTTTTTTTTTTTTTTTTATCATTTCCTTTTTTACCATTTCTTTTTAGCATTTTCATCTTTTTACTGATATTATCCATCTGTTCTGACATGTTGTTCACTTGTTTCATTAGCTCCCTTAGCATACTAGTCATAGTTATTTTAAATTCCAGTATAATAATTTCAAATTCTCTGCCCTATAGGTCCACCATGTCATTGCAAATTGTAAGGCTTTTCTTTATTTTAATGCTCAAGTAATATTCCATTTTGTATATGTACCACACTTTCTTTATCCAGTTGTCTATCAATGGACACTTAGGTTGCTTTCATATCTTGGCTATTTTAAATAATGCTGCAATGATCATAGGGATGCATATATCTTTTTAAATTAGTGCTTTGGATTTCTTTGGGTAAATACCCAGAAGTGGGGTTGCTGGGTCATATGGTAGTTGGATTTTTAATTATCTGAGGAATCTCCATCCTGTTTTTCACAGGGGCCACACCAGTTTAAAGTCATTAATGACACTATTATTTCTCTTTTTCTTTTAGAAACATTTTTATTGATTTTTTTAGAGTAAGAGGAAGGGTTAGGGATAGAGAGAAACATCAAGTGTGAAAGCAACTCAAACATTAATTAGCTGCCTCCTGCATGCCCCCTACTGTGGATGGAGCCTGCACCCTGGGCATGTGCCCAGACCAGGAATTGAACCAGCAACCTTTCGGTGCACTGGATGATGCCCAGTCAACTGAGCTATACCGGCCAGGGTGACACTTTTATTTCTTAATAACACCATCATTTTTCCATTCATCAGATTTGCAATTTTATTTTTTGACTCCATTATTATAGTAGACTAGTGGCCTGGTGCACGGTTTCGTGCACATTGAAAGGAATCAGGCTCCCTCGTCTTTGGTTCTGGGGTGCATGACCCAAGAACCTCCGCTGCAGGTCACCACAGCTCAGCAATAAACCAGATTCGGGGCCTACAGTGCCCCAGCAACAACATAACCACGACTGAAGGTGGAAAAGCATAGCCCTGCGATGAATCGGGCTCCCTCCTCTCTGGTTCTGGGGTGCGTCACCCAAGAACCGCAGCTGCCAAGTTACCGCAGCTTGGTAGCTCCTGAGTTGAATGTCTGCCCCCTGGTGGTCAGTGCATGTCATATGTACGGTCGGCCGGTCACTTAACCTTTTATATGTGTAGATTCTTGTCAGTTCTTTGTTTTCCTATATCCTGTCTTTCCCTGCCATTTTTCCATCTTGGCTTATAATCTAAACTTCACTACCCCTTCACATGTGAAGTCTTACTTAGCTTCTGTCTC
>NW_006300048.1:4627375-4631806 GCF_000327345.1 Myotis davidii | reverse complement strand
ATCGTGTAGATGTACCACAGTCCACTGTAATACTTTTAATTTTTATTTTTGCTACTATATTAATCGTTTCAAATTTCTTATATTCTTATATACCTTCTCTTATGTTAAATGCTTGTTTTAGGTAAGTATACTAGATAACATGTCTTGCTGTCTGCCTTCTGTTTTGCTTCTTTTTTTAAAATATATTTTATTGATTTTTTACAGAGAGGAAGGGAGAGGGATAGAGAGCTAGAAACATCGATGAGAGAGAAACACCGATCAGCTGCCTTCTGCACACCCCTCACTGGGGATGTGCCCGCAACCAAGGTACATGCCCTTGACCGGAATTGAACCTGGGACCTTTGAGTCCGTAGGCCAATGCTATATTCACTGAGCCAAACCGGTTAGGGCTGTGTTTTGCTTCTGTTCAATCCTTTGTAATGGTTGCCTTGTCTCCACTTTCTGAGGTCCTGATAATTCTTCAAATTATTGCAAGTGCTACTTTCCATAAAATTTTTTAGTTAACTTTAGAATGAGAATACCATGAGGCTGTAAAAAGGTAATAGCTTTGGAGTTTGCCAACTGTGTTCCAGCCCTGACTCTGCAAATTATCAACCCTGTAACCCAAAGCAAGTTATTCAGCTTCTGTGATTTTCTGCTTCTTCATCTCTAATGTGGGTATAATAGTCATTTTGTAGATATTGTGAGTATTCAACTAGATAGTGTTTGTAAAATACCTAATACAAAGAGCTGGTAAGCAATTGATGAATCATTCATTCAGTAAAGACATACTGGATGTCTATTTTGTGTCTTATTTCATAAAATAAGACACACACACACACACACACGCACGCACACACACACACATGCACATGCACACACCAGATGCCCCGTGCACAATTTGTGTACCAGTGGGGTCCCTCGGCCTGGCCTATGGGATCAGGCCGAAACCGCTTTCTGACATCCCCAAGGAGTCCCGGATTGCCAGAGGGCATAGGCCAGGCTGAGGGACCCCTCAAGTGCACGATCGATTGGGGCTGGGCCTCTGCTCCAGGGTGTGTCTGGCTGTCTTGCCAGTCCTGATCGGCCAGACCCCACCAGCAAGCTAACCTACTGGTTGGAGCGTCTGCCCCCTGGTGTTCAGTATATATCATAGGGAGCAGTTGAGCGGCCTTAGCAGATCATTAGCATATTATGCTCTGATTGGTTGAATGGCTGATTGGGCACTTAGCATATTAGGCTTATATTGTATAGGATAAGAGCAAAAATCTCTATGCTTGAGGGGCAGGAGGGCCTACTCCTAGGTATAATACTATAACTTAAGAGACTATACTGCCCTAACTGGTTTGGCTCAGTGGATAGAGCGTCGGCCTGCGGACTGAAGGGTCCCAGGTTCAATTCCGGTCAAGGGCATGTATTTTGGTTGCGGGCACATCCCCGGTGACGGGTGTGCAGGAGGCAGCTGATGGATGTTTCTCTCTCATCGATGTTTCTAACTCTATCCCTCTCCTTTCCTCTCTGTAAAAAAATCAATAAAATATATATTAAAAAAAAAAAGAGACTATATACTAAATGTTTATGCGCTCATCTTTACATCTGTTCTGCCTAATGCAGCTTTAGGATGGTGTGATTTTGAGTAAACCTCCACCTCATTGTCCCCATGCAGATAGGATTAGGAGTGTACCCTCCCCTTCCCTGCCCCTTGGACTTTTATAAGGATCAGACTAGATAATGTATGTAAACAAATTAGCACAGTGCTTCTTGCTAATTCTCACAAAATACTATTACTTTTCCATTAAGTGATAAGGAAATGGAAGGACAGAAAGGCTAAGTAACTTATTTATAGCCTTGCAGTTAATAGTAATGGCAGAAAAATCAGCTGCCACTTCCATCTACTTTTCTCATTCTTCTCTGTGACTTTGTGTTCTGTGGTATCACCAAGGTTTTGACCATATTTTTCTTAATGAAGATCTTCGTTGTACCGACAAGGGGAGAGAATCAGGGTGTATTTTCCCTGGCTGTTCTGGTTGATGGCAAGTTGAATATCAATAGTATTTGCTGCTGGCAAAGAGTCTAGAGCAGGGGTGGGCAAACTTTTGGACTCGAGGGCCACAAAGGGTTCTTAAACTGGACCGGAGGGCCGGAACAAAAGCATGGATGGAGTGTTTGTGTGAACTAATATAAATTCAAAGTAAACATCATTACATAAAAGGGTACGGTCTTTTTTTTCAATAGTTTTATTCATTTCAAACTGGCCGGATCCGGCCCGCGGGCCGTAGTTTGCCCACGGCTGGTCTAGAGAATCTGGAGAAACACTATATGTCTGGATTTGCTATTAGATGGCTGAAAGGTTACGTGAATTCATAATCTCATTGTGGTTCACATTAACTAAGAGAACAAATATTCTTTTTGAGAACTCTTTATTCTATTTGGTGATACCATTGGTATAAGAGGAAAGATGCATTATCTTCAGAATTTGAAGGGCATAATTCAAATTCTTCTGTCATTTAATAACTATGACTACATAACTTCTTGAGAAGCTATCCTTAATCATTACAAGTGATAACAGTATATCTTGAAATATTATTGTCACTCAAAAATGAGATTAAGTTTAATTCCTTCTAGCATAATGCTTAGTTCATAGTAAATGGGACATTCTTGCATTATCTTAATTGTTAGCTGTGGAGGTTCTGTTTTTATCTTCATTTCATATGAGGAAATAGAAGCCTGTTGAAAGGTTATGTGAATTGACAAGTACACATAGTTAATAAGCAGTGGATGTAAGATTTGAATCCAGATGGTTTTACTGTCATTGCTAACTAGGATACTATAGTAATACCTTAGTGTTTTCATGTCACAAATAATTTTTACAGGTACATGCCCTTGACCGGAATCGAACCTGTGACCCTTCAGTCCGCAGGCCAACGCTCTATCCACTGAGCCAAACCGGTTTTGGCAATAATTTTTAAATTTAGATTGAATTTATTCAAAGGAGAAATCCTGTATAATAAAGAGGCAAATGGACCATCACACCCTCACACAAGATGGCCACCACAAGATGGTTGGCAGGGGAAGGTAGTTTTGGGCGATCAGGCCTGCAGGGGAGGGCAGTTGGGGGCAACTAGGCCTGCAGGGGAGGGTAGTTGGGGGCGACCAGGCCGGCAGGGGAACAGTTAGGCGTTGATCAGGCTGGCAGGGGAGGGGTTAGAGTGTGATCAGACTGGCAGGCAGAAGCAGTTAGGGGCAATCAGGCAGGCAGGCAGGCAGACGAGTGGTTTGGAGCCAGCAGTCCTGGATTGTGAGAGGGATGTCCAATCCCCTGTGGGATTGGGACTAAATCGGCAGTTGGACATCCCCCAAGGGGTCCCAGATTGGAGAGGGTGCAGGCTGGGCTGAGTGATCTCCCCCCCCCCCGCCCCCAGTGCATGAATTTCATGCACCGGGCCTCTAGTGTTTTAATATTTGCATAAAAAACTATTGCTGTTAAATAATTTATACTTGAGTCTTCCTTGTAATGGTATTAACAGCTTACTAATACAGGTTTTCTTCAAAACCTTTCAGCAAGCATATTCAGTAACTATCTCATCCTTAGCGATGAACCTTAACATGCATGACATAATGCAGGTTTGATTGATGTTGATGGGTGTTTTCTTATATTTGTCTCTTTTTTCAGGAAATACAGATAATTATGCATAAATGTTTTCTAAAAATCTATGTTAATATATTATCTGACTTCTCAATAAATTACTATTTTGATACCTTTTAAATATTATACCACTAATGATTAGATAGTATTTAATAGTTCACATTCTTAAAATTTACATGGTATTTGTAAGAGCAAATTGTTACACACCCTTCTTCCTCCATATTATGAGATTCTTGAAGCTCCCTAAGACACCAGGCTTAAGTGATCAGGTCCCACTGTGTAAGTAATTCCCAGAGCTAGGACTGGATCTCAGGTCCAAGATTATCTTTTCATGAAAACTGCATTATTTATACTCTTCCTCATTCGAAAAAGAATGCAAAATAAATTTTAAAAGTGGGAACAACAGGAATATTGTAATAACTTTGTATGGTGACAGATGGTTACTAGACTTACCATAGTGATCACATTATGAGGTATGTAAATGTTAAAAACACTTATGTTATTCATCTGAAACTATTATTATGTGTCAACTATACTTTAATAAAAGTGACAACAGCACTGCAAGATAAATTAAGAATGAGTAATAAAATGAGATAGATGAGATATAAAGGTAAGAAAATAGGATGGACAGCTGATTCTCACAGCCAATTGGCCTGGAGGGCAAATACCCCCCAGTGTTACCTACAACACTCAAGGCTTACCTACAACAAGACTGTGCACAAAGACCACAAGGGGGTGCACCAAGAAAGCATAAAAAATGCAGAGACAAAGAAACGCAACGCAGAGTACTAACCACTATACGATCA
>NW_006300048.1:4620746-4626610 GCF_000327345.1 Myotis davidii | reverse complement strand
AGAAGCAGGGGCACAGAAAGGGAATGGACGGACTATTCTTGGCGGGGGGAGGGGTGTGGGGGATGCGGGGAGAGACTTGACAAAAAACGTGCACCTATGGATGAGGACAATGGGTGGGGAGTGAGGGCGGAGGGTGGGGCGGGACTGGGTTGGAGGGGAGTTGTGGGGGGAAAAAAGAGGAACAAATGTAACAATCTGAACAATAAAAATTTAATTAAAAAAAAGAAAAAATAGGATGATGTCTAGGGGTCAGGGTTGTATGCAAAATTCATCATTCTATTTAATATCTTGTTAAAGCTTAAATGTAAATTTGTGTTGTCAGCTAGTGAACTCTCACCTCCACTCTAAAATAATAAATTCCCTGAGACCCTCATACATAGGGCAAAGAAACTGAGAACAAAGAAATATGCATAAAGCATTCATTTTAGCATTGCTTTTAATATAAAAAATAAAAAGAAATCCAAATATCAAATAGGGAATGGTTAAGTGGAAACAAATACACAGAGTGGTGACTATTGAGTTGTTTAAATGAACGAAGTCAATATGAATGGATACATTCTGAAAACAAAGTTCAGTGCCAAAAGCAAACTTGAGGGACATCTTCAGTAATGACTTTGCTGATGCACATTTTGAAAACAAAACCATACTACATATTGTGCATAAGAATACAAAACGTGGTGAGATGGATGCTCACCAACTGTAGAATGGAAGTTATTTCTGAGAAGGGAAGTCCAATGAGGGAATATAGTACAAATGGGATTTCAACTATATCAAATAATATATTTGAAAAAGGAATGGTGACTTTTATTATATTCTCAGTCATGTTCTATCAATAAAGTAATTCATAATTTAAAAATGGTAACATGAAAAGTTTTAGCAAAAATCAAGTAGCAATATATCATCAGCATTTAATGACAGTTTTGTTTTAATTTTTTGGTTCTCTTTTCTTTATAGTACATGATTCTGGATTTTTACTTATGATAGTGAATTAAAAGATCCCCTTTAAATTTAAGTAAGAAAGGGTTTAAGGTATTTGAATAAAATGTTAAGTAAATGGAAGTGCAAAAGTATGTTGAAGATGGAATATGAAAAACACATTAGAAAGTACCAAGGTTTCCTACAAGGTTAAATAAGTGTGTTATTCATTCCTCTTTTGAGACTAGAACTTTCTTCTATGGATCCTATAGGGAGGAAAGTTCATAATTTTAATGTGCATTACCTATATCATAAGTGCAGAATGCATATGTAGGGACTAGAGGCCTGGTGCACGAAATTCGTGCACTTGGGGCGGGGGGAGTCCCTCAGCCTGGCTTGCACCCTCTCACAGTCAGGAGTTCTCAGGGGATGTCCAACTGATGGCTTAGGCCTGCTCCCCGTGGGGAGCTGGCAGTAGGACATGATTAGGGCTGCCAGAGGTGGGAGCGTCTCCCGCCACTGCCGTTGCGCTTGCCTGCTGTGTGCTTGGCTTCTGGCTGAGTGGCGCTCTCCCTGTGGGAGCACACTGACCACCAGGGGGCAGCTCCTGCATTGTGTTGGCCCCCTGGTGGTCAGTGCACGTCATAGCGACTGGTCATTCCAAAGTTCAGTTTGTTTGCATATTAGCCTTTTATTATATAGGATTGTCACAGTGCTTGATATTGTCACACCAAAGTGCAGTTCTGTGGAGGAGAGGAATGACAGGTATCAAGATGGGTTGATGAATAGAGGATGGGCAAAAAGTTGTGGTCTTTCTTATGATTCTTTATTAAGGGGTAGGTTTTACGAGTATCTTAGAGAACCCACATCTACCTTCGTTTACATCTACTTGAATTGAGTGAGTAGAGGTGGGCTGGGGAGTGTAGTAGATAGAAGTCGGAATTCAAAGACAAATTAGGGGCTTCCTCATGTAGAGCTTTTAATAAGATGTGGTAATAAACTTGAAGAACAGGAATTCCAGAAGAATTTTCATTAGTGAAAATTGAAGAACAGGAATTCCACAAGAATTTTTCATTATAGTTGGGATCTAAAAGTTTTCAATTTTATGAATTATTTGAATATTTTTTCCAGAAACATGATTCAAATACTCACCTGCTTTTCCTTTGAAATAAACTAGTTATCAAAAATTTACATCCTACTTTCTCTATCAATTAAATGATTTTTATATTGCCTAAAGGTTAAAGTAAGCACTTTTATGTTAGCTTTTACTCATGAGTGATGCACAGTTCTCTTAAATATGTCTGCTTGTTGTCCAAGAATGCCGCAGTAGAGTGTTTTTTAACTGATTGTTCTGTCATTCTTTATAATTATCTTTATTAAGCAAGTCACAGACTTATCATTGTACTCTCCTCAATGTAATTCTTGCTCATAAGATGTAATACTTTGAAGAAATCATTCAGATCTTGTGGAATGACATTTAAAATGAAATCAACTTCTAGTTAGAAAAAGTAACAGCTGTGACTTTGTAAGCTACTGTTAGTGGCTTTGAAAGCTAGTTGGTAAGCTGATTGTCAATGATGAGGTCATTTTCCAAAAGAAGATGAAATCATTAGCCATCTTGTTTTAGTCATAGTGGGCTTTTTCTTTGACCAAATATTTTCAAATTATCCCCCCCCCACACTTATTTTCATAGTTGTAATATTATGAAGTAAGATAGTGATGGAATTTTTTATAGGCAACGGTTTTTACTTAACATTGTCAGTATGTAATTTGTATTTTATACCATAGTTAGAAAAAGACCTCTGTAGACTTGATATATTAATTAATATTTCCTAATGGGAAAGCCAAGTAGTGTGCACTATATATGTGTGAATTTCAACACACAGAATATGAATTCTACCAAGAATTGTGTTCTACTGAGACCCTGTAGGCTGATGATGTAATCAGAGCCATGTAGTCTCTATCTGCTTGAATTTCTGTTGCTTTACCATATATTACTATGTATTCTCTTTTGGTCCTTTGCCCTCCACATCCACTTGTGATTGAAACTTTATGGGTAGTAGAGATCGTACCCTAATCACTTCCATCTATGTTTTTTACCAGTACCTGAATTATCTTTTCCTATGAGTTATAGCCCATATAACCTGTACATTTTAGTTCCAGGATTCCAGACATATCACAAGAGCTAATAGTAGATACTTAATAATTATCTCATTCAATTGTCCTTTTCTTTGTAAAAGAAAATAACTAGTGTTGTGTTATACAATATTATAGAAACAGTTATATATCATTTAGAAAGACACTTCTAAAATAGTGAGGCCCTGACTGGGTTTGGCTCAGTGGATAGAGCATTGGCCTGCGGACTGAAGGGTCCCAGGTTCGATTCCAGTCAAGGGCATGTACCTTGGTTGTGGGTACATCCACAGTGAGGGGTGTGCTGGAGGCAGCTGGTCAATGTTTCTCTCTCATTGATGTTTCTAACTCTCTATCCTTCTCCCTTCCTCTCTGTAAAAAATAAATAAAATAAATTTTTCTAAGAATAAAATAGTGAGAACTTTCTGTGAGCTATTAGAATTTATCTTTAAAATGATAATTGATTTGAGATCAATGGGATAAATTGGAGAGCCACAAACTAGACCAAATTGAATTTTAGAGTTTAAGGTTCACAAAACAAAAATCAATGTTAAATAATGTCTGTCTGCATTCATTGATGTCCTTTGGTTTGAATGTTGTCTTAAGAAGTTTTAGCCATTTCTTCAAATATCTGTCCTTCCCTTTTTTACTCTTATTTATTTCTGAGACGCCTATCACATGCATTTTGTACATTTGTTTTTGTCCCACATATCTCTGGGGCTTTGTTCATTTTTCCACCTTTTCTTCAGATTGAGTAATTTTTATTTTCACTGTCTTCAATTTTAGTAAATCTTTATCCTGCCATCTTAGATCTGTTGTTAAGTGCCTCTAGCGAAATTTTCATTTCAATTATTGAAACTCAAGTATCTACATTTTCCATTATTTATTTATTTATATTTTTTTATTGATTTTTTTTACAGAGTGGAAGGAAGAGGGATAGAGAATTAGAAACATCAAAGAGAGAGAAACCTCAATCAGCTGCCTCCTGCACACCCGCTACTGGGGATGTGCCCACAACCAAGGTATATGCCCTTGACCGGAATCGAACCTGGGACCCTTCAGTCCGCAGGCCGATGCTCTGTCCACTGAGCCAAACCAGTTAGGGCACATTTCCCATTTTTTAAAATTTTATCTCTTTATTGATGTTCTACCTTCACTGAACTTTTAGCATATTTTTAAATGTTTTTTAATTGTTTTTATAGAGAGAGCAAGAGAGAGAAACATTGCTGTGAGAGAAACATGATCAGTTGCCTCCTGTATGCACCCCAACTGGGGTTTGAACCCTCAAGCTAAGTATGTGCCCTGACTGGGAATCAAATCGGTGACCTTTCGGTTCAGTGCATGGGATGACACTTAACCAACTGAGCCACTCTGAGGGCTTTAATTTTTAAAATATGGTTTCTTTTAGTTCCTTAGATGTATTTTTATTGCTAATTTGAAGTCTTTGCCTGCTAAATCTAATATCTGGCACACATAGGGGAGGCTAGGGGACTGTCTAGGGCGGGGAGGGGGGGAATGGACACATATGTAATAGCCTTTGTAATAAAAAATTTAAAAAAAAAAGAAAATCAATAGCTAAAATAATCAGAAAACTTGTTAATTTAGGAACAAAACTGATTTTAGTCTCTAAAATCTGGAAACAGCACAAGTTCCCATCTAGTAGATGAATGGATAAAATGCTGTGGTACATTTACACCATGGAATACTATTCAGCAGTAAAAATTAAAAATAAATTTTGAGACAGCATGGAGGAACATAGAGAGTATTATACTAAGGTAAATAAGCTAGCCAGAGAAAGACAAGTGTCACATGATCTCACTCATGTGGAATCTAATGAACAAAAAAACTGATTAACAAAATAGACCCACAAGTATGGATGTATGGAACAGAATAACATCTCACTGGAGCGGGGGAACAGTAAGAGATTAACCAAAGAACATATATGCATATGTGTATATTCCATGGACACAGATAATAGTATGGGGAAGGCGTGGATGGGGCAGGGCTTGGGTGGAGGAGGCATAAAGGGAGAAAATGAGAAACATATGTGATACTGTCAACAATAAAAAATAATGAAAAGATATAAATGCATAAATTAAACTCTGTACAAAATAAAGTGACAAAAATTTCCAAAAAAGATTATATAGATTTTAAGTGCACATTTCTGTGGTACATGACTTATAGATTGCATTATGTGCCTACCACCGGAGTCACTGTAAACTCACTTTAGCAATAGCAGAAAAGCTGGTGGTTTTTACAGCCTCTTTGGCCCTGCTTTACTCTGCTGATAAGGCTTTGGTAAATGGAAGCATACCTGGTAAAATACCATGGACACATGATATTGCCCATTAGAGTTCTATACTGTTCAGAAATAAATGCTTCTCGGTGTGTTGTATTCTTTTGCTTGATTTCCACAGTGCTGAAATGGTGTTTTTTTGTTTTTTTTTGACAGTTTTGTCTAGTTCGCAAGAGGACTTACTGACCTCACTCTCATGTCTAATGTGAACTTCTGGTCTCTATCTCTTGCCTGGTCTTTTTATACATTTCCTAACCCCTCTCCCAGTTTTTATTCTTGCTCTGCCTATATTCTCTTCTGCATGTAGCAACCCAGAATCAGAGATCATTATAATGTGGAAAATGCAGTACTAGAGATGCATGCATAATGTTGTGTTTTCAAGGATGAGTTTGTCTTTTTTTTTATGTTTTTAATTTTTTATTACAAAGGGTATTACATATGTGTCCATTTTTTCCCCCCGCCCTAGACAGTCCCCTAGCCTCCCCTATCCCCCAGTGTCTTATGTCCATTGGTTATGCTT
>NW_006300048.1:4603970-4617837 GCF_000327345.1 Myotis davidii | reverse complement strand
GTTTGGGTTGTTTTTATTGTAGTTTATTTCTAATATTATGCCATCGTGGTCTGCGAAGATGCTTGGTATGATTTCAATCTTCTTGAATTTGTGGATACTTTGCTTGTGACCCAATATGTGGTCTATTTTTGAATATGTCCCATGAGCACTTGAGAAGAACGTATATTCCCTGGCTTTGGGGTGAAGCGTTCTGAAGATGTCTATTAAGTCCATCTGATCAAGTGAGTCATTTAGGATTGCTGTATCTTTGCTGATTGTTTGTCTATAGGACTTATCCGGTGCTGTCAGTGGTGTATTAAAGTCCCCTACTATGATTGTATTGTTGTCGATCTCTCCTTTGATATCTTCCAGGAGTTTTTTTTATAAATTTGGGTGCTCCTCAAGGATGAGTTTGTCTTAATTTTGCTTATAGAAGTCTAGAAATATTTTATTCAGGAAGAGACCTTTGAGGTAGGCAAGAGATTAGTAGAAACCTGGGAGGTAAAGGGAGACAAGTGTCTATGTCCAAGAAATGCTGATTTTATTGTGGGCGACATTGAGTGGGAAGTGGGAGTATATAAGAAGGTATTAGTAGTAGTTAGGGGTCATGTAATTAAGGGTTGCGGGTACCATATTGAGGAGCATAGACTTTATTGAGCCAACATGGGTCTTAAACAGGTGACTGATTGAGTTTTATGTTTTTGGAAGAAAACTATTTGGGCAGATGGAGGTTGAGCCAGATTAGGGAAACTGCAGGACAATGCATTTTAGAAAGCTCTTGGAGTAGTTCAAGTGAGAGGTGATATAATTTTGTCTACCTTGATGCTGTGAAAGACTTTGAACTTTATGCTTCCAGTGGAGCACAGATTGTCCCCTCGGTTGCCACATTGGTATTTATATTCATTTAGTTAGGGCAGTGGTCAGCAAACTCATTCGTCAACAGAGCCAAATATGAACAGTACAATGATTGAAATTTTTTTGAGAGCCAAATGTTTTAAACTTAAACTATATAGGTAGGTACATTGTTATTAACTTAATTAGGGTACTCCTAAGCTGGCCTTTGCTAAAAACATCCTCAATCTGATTGAGGTACATTCGCTGAGGTCGACCCCTTCCAACTCTCTCATCCACACACATCTTGTATACTTGTTTCGTCTATTTCCTTTCGTTCATCCTCTCTATATGTTCAAACCATCTCAACATACCTTTCTCAATCCTCGACACTACATCTTCTTTCACTCCACAACGTTCCCTAAAATTAACTTAATAAACTTAAAGTTTTAAGTCAACTTCGCACTGTATGTGTGCGCCTGCGCGTGGTATTTTGTGGAAGAGCCACACTCAAGGGGCCAAAGAGCCACACGTGGCTTGCGAGCCGCGGTTTGCCGACCACTGCGTTAGGGAGATTAGGGTTAGCTGGGAGAGGGGAAATATTTGGTTATCTTTTAAAATCTAGAGTGTGGAAGAGGAGGAATTCCAGAGGCATCATTCTGGAGAATACATCTTATATTGGCAAAGTCCTTTATAGTTTATGAACTAACTATTTATGTACATATCTAACTCAATTTTTAATTTGAATCTTATTAAAACCCCATAAGACAGACACAGTAGATGGTAATACATACATGTAATGGAATATAACAATTGATGTTCAATAAAGATTTAGTACTTTGTTTAGTGTGTTTTTACTGTTAAGTAAGAAACCCTGAATCCACACTAAGGTCTTCTGATTTTCAAGGTTAGTAGAGAGCAGATAGTGACTTAGACTCAATCTCAAAAGAATGAAAGAAAGAATAAGTGAAATGTGCTGAAAAGTAGGTTTCCATGTGGTTACTTTGCAGTGAAATGTATTATGAAAGGTTTTGTTTTAAGAATGTCATTAAATTAAAAAAAATGTACTTATTTGAAGATAGTAAAGGATCAAAGATACGGAGACAAATACTGCATGGATCACCTTACTCCCACCTCTACCTCTGAGCTCACTGTTCAGGAAACAGATATAGAAATATATCTTTGTAATATGGCATAAGGACTAGTTTAGTTGAGATAAAATAGTACCTTATATTTGTATAAGTTATTTTTTATTACAGCTTGTAGAGTATGTTAATGTTTTTGTTCCTATATATCCCCTTTCGTTTTATCATCTACTCCCCAACATGTACTCATTGCTCCAGCTATCAACCTTATTTTATTCTTTTAAGAATTAACATCTTGCCCGGCCAGCGTGGCTCAGTGGTTGAGCATCGATCTATGAACCAGGAGGTCATGATTCGATTCTCGGTCAGGGCACATGCCTGGGTTGCGGGCTTGTTCCCTAATGTGGGGTGTGCAGGAGACAGCCAATCAATAATTCTCTCTTATCATTGATGTTTCTATCTCTCTCTTCCTTTCCCTTCTTCTCTGAAATCAATAAAAATATTTAAAAAGAAAAAAAAGGAATTAACATTTTTACTTTCAAAACTTTAGTCAATCATCATCCCTCCTAAATATCTCCCCACATTCTTACATCTGGAGCCGTTGTACCACTTATAACATTGCCTATCAATTAATTACAGATATTGTCTCTGCCCTATTGTAAGGATTTTGAGTCTTGAGAAGGTATTCTTTTTGACTTTTAGTCTGTGGCATGCATACTACAACGTGAGGCTATAGTGACTCTCCAGGGTTTGCAAGTGGTAGGCTCTTAATAAAAGTTTATTCAATGAATTGAATTATTTAATTATAGCATTGCTACATTCCTTTGGGGTTAATATCATAGTCCCTATGTTAGAGATGAGGAAAGAAGTCTGGTGTGGAGTTACTTATTCAAAGTCTCACATTTGGTAAACATCAGAGGCTGGATGCCAAATGTATCCCCTGTGTTCCACCTGAGATAGTAAACTGTAGATAATACCCAGTTAACTGGAGATGACAGGGAGGACTTCCGAGCCAGATTATGCCGGTTCAGTCTACCATGTGAGTACTTTTGAACTTATATAAGAGGTATTGGAGAAAGTAACAATATCTTGGTATCATTGCAAGTTGCAGCAGTTAGATTTGTGTGTGGGATTTTTTCACTTGAAATTTAGACATTTCCAGGCCTCTAATTTAAGGCTTACTACTGCCATAATAGTTTGAGCTTAATAATCAAAAGTTAGTTATCAAACAGACGATTAATGTGGTTGGGAAACATTTCCAGTAAAAGGATCAGTGCGGTGATTTTGAAGAAACTATGTAGGCCCACTTATTACTCTTCATAGGTCGCTTACTGAGAAGGTCATTCCCTTTTCCTTAACATAGGCTTCGTTTTCTTGAGGAAGTTAGCCAAGGAAAGGAAAAGCTGGCTGGGAAACTTTTTCTTGTTTGCCTTTGCCATAACAATTTAATAGTGTGTCTAAAAGCTGTCTCATGTAGAGATGCAGGTAAAATACTGTGGACAGTTTCATCTGTTTGGATGAGGAATTTATTGCCAGATACTGTACCAGGTTGGTGACACATCTGGGTCAAGCCTTTGCCACTAATTCTGATTTTCCTGACTTCCAGTGTTGCTCAGCTAAGGCTTTCACATATTTCTTACTGTGAGAGCAGATATCTGTTTGTGATATTTTATTTCTCTAGTCAGCTTGGTATGGGATTCTTCTGTTACTCAGCTGATCTTTTTTATAGGTAATCCATGTAAGGATTTTCAGGAGTTTTTTGTTTAATATAAAGTAGTGAGGATTCTGTGAACATCTTTGTAGCACAGCTCCCCAGGAAGTTGGCAAAACTATTAAACAGTCTTAGGCAGTTAATACTAATTCATTGTTTTAATGGTTCAATTGAAAGATAGGGATAAAAGATAATGCATTATGAAAGACCTAAATAGTAATAAAAATATTGACATATTAAATATACTTTTAGGTTTTAAAATGATATGTTGTGACTGCCATTCAATCAACAGTGCTACTAGAAAGCTGTCAATTTGTCTCTTTTCTAAACATTTAAAAAATTTTTAAAGGCACATTGATTTCTGATAGGGATACATTGAATGTGCAGTGACCGTGACAACTTGGGTCATACTTTTTTTTAAGGTAAACCACAACTAATTCATAAAGTGCTGTGGACCCTTTAATACCTACCCAAAGTGGGCAGGCTGTCAATTTGAAAGATTCCATCTAAAACATATTCCTTCACTTGGCCCTTGAAAAACTCTACCGCAGTACCCTTCTTAGAATTTAGTTTATTTACTGAGAAAAAGGAATGGCTGAGTCAACTCAGAGGAGATAAATCTGTGGTAGGTGTTACAGGCTGATTTTTAAACCACACACCATCTCCCTCTTTTAGTTTATTTTACTTGCTAATATGTAAATTTTATTAATGAAGTCAGGAGGGCTCATTCAGAGATATTTTTGACTTTTTAATAAAGAAAAATTTCTTTTGTTAGGGATGACAAATTAGTTTTGTTACGGAATAACTGAGTTCATAGCTTTTACAGGGAGATTAAGTTTTAAAATTTAATCTTTATTAAGACATGAGAATCGTAACTTTAAAATGTTAATTTGTATTTTTTTTTCTTTTTACAAATTTGTTTGTACTGATTTTTGGGTAGAGAGGAAGGGAGAGGGATAGAAAGATAGAAACATTGGTGAAAGAGAAACAGTATTGATTGGCTGCCTCCTGTATGCCCCATACTGGGGATTGAGCCACAACACCAGCATGTGCCCTGACCAGAAATTGAACAGGTGATCTCTTGGTTCCTGGGTTGATGGTCAATAACTGAGCCACACTGACCGGGCTGTTAATTTTATTTTTAAAGGTTAATTTATAGTGTTAAATCGTAATATCCAGTGTTACCTTCCATTAGATTAACTGTTATTTCAAACAACTAGTTAGGGGTGGGCAAACTTTTTGACTCGAGGGCCACAATGGGTTCTTAAACTGGACCGGAGGGCTGGAACAAAAGCATGGATGGAGTGTTTGTGTGAACTAATATAAATTCAAAGTAAACATCATTACATTAAAGGGTACGGTCTTTTTATTTTTTTAGTTTTATTCATTTCAAACGGGCCGGATCTGGCCCGCGGGCCGTAGTTTGCCCACAGCTGAGTTAGAACATCAACATAAGCTGCCTTTACTGGAGGGGATCAGCACATACAACATCCAGGTTCTATCCAAGGTCTGGACCAGGCACCAGAGTTACTAGTTTTCACATGGCTTGATTAAAAAAGAGGTGGCTCCTATGCACTGAAATTTTCTCTTTGAAAATGGGCACATTTCCCAGCATAAACATGATACTTCTATACTAATCAGGATGGAGTCTTATCCTGCAATGGGACTTACATTTTGGTCTTTTTACCACATCATTGCTGTTTTCTACATGGTCAAAAATAGATATAGAGTAAACCAACCCCAAAAGTCAATTATAGGGTTTTATAGTGATGTACTGTGAAAAATTTGGTCGTGTTTTTCATTATACAGAATGTTCTTTCCAAAGACATAAACAGAAAAAGCACATATGTTTGATTTTAAAAATAACTCTGCTTAGCTCTTTAAAATGCTGGAGTCATTTTGGATAATTTTAAATGATCAGTATTATAATTACATGATAAACCCTATACCTAAAGGCAGGCTTGGTTTGTAATTATTTGTCTAATTGCTCCCCACATTAAAAAAATTTTTATTCCTTAATTTTTGTTATTGAATTTATTGGGGGTGATATTAGTTAATAAAATTATACAGATTTCAGGTATACAATTCTATAATGTATTGTGTGTTTACCACCCTAAGTCAAGCCTCACCATTAATTTTTTTTTTAAATTAGGGTTCAGCATAGATACTTTAAAAGTATTTCTAATGCACACTTAAATGATCTGGTAAACTTATCTTCTAATCTCTCCACAAGAAGCAAATACTAATATGTATTATATCACTTTTGGAGCATACATGGTAATTTATAAGTAAGATATTTTAAAAGTATGGGAAATTAAAACCATTCATTATGAATGAGTACAGTGCTTAAAATATGGTTTGTGAAATCTAATTGTATTTTGCGAGTACAATTGCAAAAATAATGTAAAATAGCACTTAAAATTATTATTATTTTAAAATATATTTTTATTGATTTCAGAGAGTAAGGGAGAGGGAGAGAGAGGTAGAAACATCAATGATGACAGAGAATCATTGATTGGCTGCCTCCTGCATGCTCCCTACTGGAGATGGAGCCTGCAACCCGGCATGTGTCCTTGACCAGAATTGAACCCCAGGACCCTTCAGTCCACAGGCCAACTCTCTATCCACTGAGCCAAACCAGCTAGGGTGTACCTAAAATTATTTTCAATTAAATTTTACATTTTTCAGAAAAGCTTAGCTAAGCCTCACAAAGCTTTAAAGTGAATGAAAAATTTTATTATAATGATATTTTATTGGAAGAGGTATTTTGAAATCTTATAATTAAAAATGCTATATTTCAATGAGTATTTGCCATTTTTCAGTTTTAAACTGCAGTTAATTTATATTTTGGCTATTTGAAAATGGGCAAGTAAATGTTCCTTATTTAATGTTTTTGCTCCTATAGTCAAGGCTTAATTTCTCAGAGGTAGACTTTAGCCTATATCAAGTCTTATTTTCTTTGCTTTATTGAAATGGTTGCTTTCTTTGTTGCTAAGTCACTGATTGACTGACTGACTGACTATTATTATTATCCATTTACTCATATTTACACAACTAACACTATTACTAAATGATAACTTTTTATATTTGACCATTTCTCTCATTTCTAGGATGGTATAACCAAGAAAATCAAGTTTTGTTTTCATATACACCTGAGGCAGACATTTATTATGCAACTGATTAAGAGCCATTCTTATCTCCTTTCTTTCTGGAAGAGCTCTGATTTTGTATAGAAATCCTGAATAATATAAGCAAATTATGATGACCCTGTTTTTATCAGTAATTGGTTTAGGAAGAGTCATGTGACCCAAACTTAGTCAGTGAGATAGAGAAGTCTGAATGGCTTCTGGGAAGATTTTCTAACTGATAAAACAAATTACCTGGTAAAGGCTTGTCCTCTTCCACTGGGTGAAATGCAAGTACTACCTCCTGCAGCGTTCATTACAATGTAAGATTCTGGGCTATTAAGTCAGGCTGCCTGTGTTAGACTCCCAGCTTTTCCCTTACCAGCTTTGTGGCCGTAGGCAGTTTATTTAATTTCTCTGTACCTCAGTTTTTCTCATAAAAATGGAGTTAATATACACAAGGAGCATTAGTTACTAGAGAAAAATCATTAGTAATTAGGGAAATGCAGATCAAAACGACAATGAGATACCACTTTATACCCATTAGGATGGTTAGAATCAAATCCCACTACTGGTGGGAATGTAAAATGGTTCAGCTGCTTTGGAAACTATGGTAGTTCTTAAAATGATTAAACAGAGTTAGTCATGTAACTGGACAGTCAATGGGTCCGTGCTGCCTGTCACTACTTGAGCCAATTAAGCAGGAACAGGGTTGAATCATACAGTATGGGAGAGCAGCAGGTCATCTTCCATAAGAATCTTCTCTGCAACCCCCCTCCCCCCCAACTCCCCCATAAACCAGCTGCTTATATATAGTAGGACAAAGATTACGTGGGCAAGTAGGGATTACAGGCATGGGGAAGTAGTTCCTGAATGAGAATGGTTCCAAGGTTGACTCCCAGGTCCTGGGGGCACACAACTCCCAGCCAGGTCAGAATGTCCTTTCTCTAACCAATACAAGGCAATCTTGGTTAACAGAGCATGATTAATATTTCCCATAACCATAGCTAGTCCCCAATATTCCATTTTTGCCCTGACATTGTGGCCCAGCAGTTCCAAACCTAGGTATGAACCCAAAAGGACTGAAAGTATAAATCAACACAGAAACTAGTATACAAATGTTTATAGCAGGATTATTCTTAATAGCCAAAAGGTGGAAACAACTTGAATGTTCATTTATGGATGAATAGGTAAACTAAATATAATATATCAATACAATAGGATATTATTTGGCCACCAAAAGGAATGAAGTACTTGCATATGCCACAACATGGATGAACCTTGAAAACATTATGGTAAGTGAAAGAAGTTAGTCACAAATGACCAAACAGTATGTTATTCCACTCATATGAACATCTGGAAAAGGGACATTTATAGAGACAGAAAATAAATTAGTGGTTGCTTAGAGTTATAAGGGATGGGGAATGATAGCTTAAGGTTACTAGGTTTCTTTTTCAGGTGATAAAATGTTCTAAATTGACTAATGATGGTTGCACATGTCTGTGACTATACTATAAACCATTGAATTGTATACTTTAAATGAGTGAATTATACAGTATGTGAGTTATCTATATATATAAAACCCTAATATGCAAATAGACTGAATGGCACAATAAATGAACAAACAACCAGTTGCTATGCGTGCGCTGACCACCAGATGGCGTTTACGGAACATAGTGGGCATCAGCCACATCTGGATGGTGGAGCAGGTGAGTGGGGACGCCAGACAAGGTGGGATGCCAGCTGCTGTCATCTGGGTGAGCCTCTGGTGGTTCTGAAAATTCTTTGCTCTCACATGCCGCAGTCCCAACGGTGCTCACACCTGCTGCCGACACTTGCCCCGCTTGCACATACTGCTGGCGCCGGAGCCATCGTTCGCACCTGCTGCTGGTGCCCATCACTGGCCCCAGTAGTTGCGTGGGAGCATCAGCGGCAGGAGCAGGGCTGCCGGTTGGGAGGGGCCAGGCAGGGGCACGGAGGATGGACCGAGACCCGCCCCTGTGCCCACCACAGGCTCATGGCCCACAGTTCCTTTCAAGGTGCATGAATTCATGCACTGGGCCCCTGGTATTTAATAAAATTGTTAAAAATAATAGTATCTATCTTGTAGGCTGTAAGAATTAAATAAGTTAATGAGTGTTAAGTTCTTAGAATAGTCTTGGCTCAGCAAACATTTAAATAATGATAAGTATGCTAAAAATTAATTGTAGCCCCAAGAAGAGCTGATCAGGTAAATAGACAATATGTAGAATAAGCAAGGTCTAGAGTTGGAAAGGACTCAGTCTGCCTTGCTTTGGGACTACCTATAGGATGAAATCAGCTGTGTGATTCAGGACTTAGTTTCTTGTAGCTGTGAAAGCATCTCACTTTTGGCTTTTTATATAATAACTAGTGCCCCAATGCACTGATTCGTGCACATTGAAAGGAAATTAATTAGAAGGTGGCTGGCGGGGTGGGACTGGGCAAGATGGGCCAGACACGCCCTGGAGCCAACCTCCCACAGTCCCTCCCCAGCCTGCTGCACCTGGGGTGGCACTGCGGCTTGAAGGTCATCTGCGGAGTGAGTGGGGTCCCTCTGTGAGGTGGGGTCCCTCACCTGGCCTGTGGAGATTGGGCTGAAACCAGCTCTCTGACACCCCCCGCCCCCAAGGGGTTCTGGATTGTGAAAGGGTGGTTCTGGGGTTACACACCTCGGAATCAGGCTCTGGGTGCATCACCCGAGAACCACAGCTGCCAAGTCACCGCAGCTCGGCAGCTCCTGCATTGCACATCTGCCCCCTGGTGATCATTGCATGTCATAGCTACCGGTCAGCTGGTCGAATGGTTGGATAGTCACTTAGGCTTTTATATATATAGATATCTATATGCTTATTTTTATTTTATTTTATTTTTTAATCCTTGCCCGAGGATATGCTTATTAATTTTAGAGAGAGGGGAAAGGGGGAATGGAGGGAAGAAGAGAGGGAGAAAAGAGGGAGGAAGAGAGGAAGGGGAAGAGAGAGAGAAACATTGATGTGAGAGAGAACATCGATTGGTTGCCTTCCATATGGGCCCGACTGCAGACAGAACCCACAACCTGGGTATGTGTCCTGACTGGGAATCGAACCCATAACCTTTTGGAATAGGGGACAATGCTCCAGCCAACTGAGCCACATTGGCCAGAGTGTATGTTTATTTTTAGCTTGTATGTCATTGCTGGATTAAAACTTCTTTGAGGGCACGGGCTATGTTTTAAATTTCAGTGTCCTTTATTAAGCTGAACCAATAAGCAAATTGAGCAGGACAGCATAGAGACAACTGGCAAATACCCTTTTTCCTTGAATCTGTATTGTTTCATTATTTTGGTAGAAGTATTATGGACTCCATAGCATCAGAAACATATTCAAGCAAAAGTATAAAATTCGATTTTAAAATTGTGTATAACTTAGTTTTGGACTAGAACATCAACTATAGAATTAAATCATGCACTTCCTCTCCCTATTAACTGTAATCTTGGGCAAATTATTTATCCTTTCTCAGAATACTTCCCTGTCTATAAAATGGAATTAATGCCTATTGTTGATGAGGATTAAAGGATATGTCTGTAATATGATATGTGGTACATAGTTGAGAATCATTAAATATTTACATGTTGTCATCCAGTCTCTTTAAAATTTGAGATGAAGAGCTAAATTTGTACATGCCCCTTCTTCTATATTCAAGTCAACTGGGTTGTTTACTCATTTTCATTCTCTTCCTCCCTATATATAATGTTGTTTTGAATTTAAATGTAATTTATGAAGTAGAGTATTTGGGATAGTAGTATGAATTAGGATCTTTTCTAGATAATCTTTATTATCTTGGGGTCCTGTTCTTTTATACTTAAGAACAGTTAATATCTAAAACTTTGGAGGCCATATAATCTAGTGGAAGGAACAAAATTTTTTATCAGGGTAATTCATTCACTTCACTTGGCTTTTGTCAATGGTAAAATGAAGCGAGAATTGACTTCATTATATCAATATGTGAGTTATGTGAAAGTACTTTGATTTTCTTAAAGAAAAATATCAGGTAGTGATATATATATATATAATTTTTTTATTGATTTTAGAGAGAGAGGAAGGAAGACAGAGAGAGAAATACCAATCAGCTGCCTCTTACATGCCCCCTACTGGGGGTCAAGTCTGCAAGCGTGGCACATGCCCTGACCAGGAGTTGAATCAGCCACCTTTTGGTGCATAGGGTGATGCTGAACAAACTGAGCCATACTGGCCAAGGCAGTAGTGATATTTTAATGAGGCATATCCTTTTCTGTTTAAAAAGTTAATCTTTCCTATCACATCTATCTTTTCATTTTAATTTTTCTATTTTAGTTTACTCGTTATTAAGAGGAATTTTAGGACTTGAAAATTCTGTCGCTAGCTTGTTCTTACTAAAACTGACAGGCATAAATTTCTTTTAGTGAACTGTACACGGGGATTACTCACAGCGAATTTTTAACTCTGCTTTCTGTTGGCATTGAGCACTTTTCTTGGTAACTTTCCTTCAGAGTCATTTAGAATGCTCTTAAAGAAAAGCATTTCCTCATTGGTTATAGAAAAGCATAACTTAGATGTTAACTATTTTTGAAAGAATTCTAAAGTCAAGCACAATGAATGGATTACACATACATACATTTCAGACCATTTGTGTATGAATTGCATACCATTTGACAACAGATTTTTGGGTTTTGAGTCATTTTCTCTTAAAATTCGGAAGCCTTTCTACTACCATTTTCTAGCTACCATTGTTGCTGTTGACAAGTTCCATTCCATTCTGATCTATGACCCTTTATATATGACCATCTCTCCCCCCCTGTTCCACACACACAGTTTTGACATTTTTTGCACCTATTATCTGTGTGTTCTGATATTTTATGATTTGGGTTTATGCTGTGTACTTTGGTTTTCAGTTCTTGGAAATATTTTTGAATTATTTCTTTGATAATTCTTACTTTCTCTCTCCATCTTTCTCTGTCTCTCTTCCTCTCCATTCTTTCCCTGTGTCTCTTCCTCTGTTTGTCTTTTCCTCCCTCCCTCCCTCCTTCTCTCTTGCTTAATTTGCTGTTATTCAGCTTTTAGCTGGTTGGACCTATTGAAATGGTTCTTCAAATTTGTTACCTTTCCATCCCGTTTTTCATCCTTTATGGTTTTAGTTTCATTTCTAGTAGATTATTCTTAGTTTCATCTTTTAAACTTTTCATTTAATTTTTTTATTTTTCTAGTCATAATTTTAATTTCCAAAGCTGTTTTTGTTGTTGTTATTCTCTGGATGTTTCTTTTACTTATTTATTTATTTATTTTTTAAAAAATCCTCCCTGTGTCTTTTGTGGATATAATTTCTCATCCTCACAGAATATTTATGACTCTATGAAGCTTTCTCTTACTCCCCTTTCTTTGCTTCATTTGGTTTCCTTTTTATTTTCTTTGTTTTGTTTTCCATCTTTTATATTATAGGCTTTTCTTATTATCTGATGATTTAAAAAAATTAAGATTGAGGCACCAAAATGTATATTAGGAAGGTTTTTATTTTATGATGATCAGATGTTATTCTGGCCATTTTTATGGGAGCATCACAAAAATTTTAGATTGAAAATTTCTCTAAAGAGGAACCTTTTAGTCTTCTGCCCAGGGTTTTTAAACCTGGCTGTGAGTATTTTGTTAGCTGAGCAGGAGGAGGAGTCTGGGATGAGTGTGTCTGTGTGTTTCTTGTAATTTAGTTTGTAGACTTTTTATTAATCTTTCTCTTTTCAGAAGGATGCATCTGACATTCCCCACAATCTCCCACCTGCCCCCCCGCCACACTTGGTATTCAGAAGCACAGAATTTCTCTGAAGTAGTTTCCCTAAAAATGAAATCATTCTTTGGCAAGAATGGTGTATGAATAGTGGCATGACTTGAATAAGGTTGGAAAGGGATCTGGAGTTCTAATTGCTCCCTGTAGAAACTACAGCGTATTCTGGTTCATTGCCTTCAGTTTCCAAACTTTGTATGTTCTGTCACACTAAACGCTTTGATTTTTATTGACATCCTTAGGATAGCTTAGGACTAGACTTTGTCTCCTTTCTAGCTTCCAAAGTAGTACTAACATTCTTGTCAGCTGTTATCTCCTTTCCTTTTTCTTTTGTCCATTTCGTTTTGCTTTAGCATTTTTACCAAAGTAAAAGACTGGCATTTTTACCACTTTAGGTTTCAAGATAGACCACAGATAAATGTCATATTAAAGTAGACATTCCATTGACTTTTTAGCGTAGAACATGTAATGTTTGCATATAGTTTTCTCTACATGATAGAGAAAAATGAAATACGGAGAAACTAAAAGCAAATGAAAAGAAAATAATAAGCAAAGATAAATATCTCTAAAGAATGAGTTAGTAAAATTGCAGAATGAGGAAATAATATTTGAATGTTAGTCCAACAAACCAGTTATTTAAATATTCCTACAACTGGGGAAGAATACTATTGTTTGATTCTCATTTCTTATTGCTGTAAGGATATTGTACAGTTTCTAAGTGGTGAATGCCTAAGAGTGGAATTGTCAGATCAAATAGTTTTATTAGAAACTGACAAATTGTTTTACAGAATAGATGTCCTGTACTTTACATTCCTGTTAGCAATGTATTAGAATTCTAGTTCTTGTGCATCCTCATTGGTATGTGGCATGCTAGGTGTGTTTTTTAAATTTTACCATTCTAATGGGTGTGTAGTATCTCATTGTGATTTTATTTTGCATTTCCCTAATGATTAATAATGTTGAGCATCTTTTCAGATGCTCATTTGTCATCATAAATGTTATATTCAGATGTTTTCCCATTTTTTTTTCCTGGCTTATTTTTTTCTTATTTTTGAGTTTTAGTGTTTAATTATATGTATGTTCTGGATACTAGTCCTTGGGCAATCTTGTGTCTGATGTGTGTGATTTGAAAATATTTCCTTTGAGTCTATAGCAGCCGTGGGCAAACTATGGCCCACGGGCCGGGTCCGCCCGTTTGAAATGAATAAAACTAAAGAAAAAAAAGACCGTACCCTTTTATGTAATGATGTTTACTTTGAATTTATATTAGTTCACACAAACACTCCATCCATGCTTTTGTTCCGGCCCTCTGGTCCAGTTTAAGA
>NW_006300048.1:4598397-4603171 GCF_000327345.1 Myotis davidii | reverse complement strand
GAATGATCTTTCTTTTTGTACTCTTGCCTCCTCTTTAGTCTTATTGCATTGTCTAGGATTTCTTGTACAGTGTTGAATATGAGTGGTGAGAAGAGACATTTTGCCTGTTTCCCATTTTATATGGAAAGCACTGAAATGTGATGTTAGTTATAGGTTTTTTGTAGATGTGCTTTATTTCATGGAGGACTTTCCTTTTGATTTCTAGGTTGTTGAGAATTTTTATTATGAAACAGTGTTGAATTTTGTAAAACTGTTTTGGTATCAACTGATGAAGACCATGTGATATTTTTTTCCTTAGTTGTTAACATGGTAGATTATATTCACTGATATTTAAATGTGATTTACCCCCAGCATTATATTCCAGGGGGTAAATCACACTTCATTGAGATGTATTATTTTTTATGTGTATTGCTGGATTCAATTTGATGATATGTTGTTGAGGATTTTTCACCTATGTTCATGAGGGATATCGATTTATTAATTTCTTTTTTGTATTGTTCTTTTCTGGTGTAATGCTGACCCCGTAAATGAACTGGAAACTATTTATCTCCTGTTATTTGGGAGAAATTGTGTAGATTTGGTGTTATGCTTTCCCTAAATGTTGGATAGACTTCACCAGTAAAACCATATGAGCTTGGAATTTTTTGGCGGTGTGTGAGGGATGGGATTTTAAAATACACATGTAATATATTTAATAGCACTATATTCCAGGGTTTCAGGGACCACCTATACATTCAGTGATTCACTGAGACTCATAGCACTCAACATGTAATTGTACTCACAGCTATGATTTATTACAGGTCAGTAAGGGAAAATGATTCAAGGAGAATCTGGAAGCATCCACACTCAAGCTTCAAAGTTTTCCCTATTGAGAGCAGTGGCACAAAGAACTACTCTTCCACCAGTGAATTACAGTAATGAATGTGCAGTGTTTCTACCCACAGAAGCCTGTTTAAGATTCAAGGTCCAGGGTTTTTATTGAGTGCTGGTCATGTAGGCACACCCTGTGTCTGCCTGATTAGCCACAACTACCCAATTTTCAGACCCCACGAAGGAAAGCAGATATTTACCATAAATTACAGTATTGTACAAACAATCTATGCAGGCTGGAATAGCAGGACTCAGTGCCCCAAGCAGGCAGAACAACCCTGCTCTATGGATATCACCCTAAAAGGAAAGTTCTGATAATGTTAGCCAAAGACCAGGTCCACAGTCATGCCCTCCTAACCCTAGAAGCTTCAGGCTCACTACATTAATTCTTTCCTGCACAATATAGGATTATTTTAATTATCTGTTTCTGTTGAGTGAGTTTTGGTAGTTTGTATGTTTTAAGGAAATGGTCCATTTCTTCTAATTTGTCAAAGTTGTGTTCATGGATTTATTTGTAGTATTCCCTTATCATCCAGTATCTGAGATCTGTTGTGATAGTTCTTGCATTTCTGCTTGCTTGAAGAACTGGCTAGAGCATTATCAATTATATTGATCTTTTCAAAGTAATAGTTTTTGGTTTCATTGATTTCTCTCTATTGCTTTTCTGTTTTCAATTTCATTGATTTTTTGCTCTTTATTATATATTTCATTTGCTGGCTTATGGCTTACTTCTCATTTCTTATGATGGGATGCTTAGATTATTGATTTAAGCCTTTATTTGTATTTAATGCCATAAATCCCCCTGTTATTGCTGTTTTAGGTGTATCAAACAAACTTTGGTTTGTTGTATTTACATTTTTATATAGCAAAAATATTTCTTAATTTCCTTAAGACATCCTATGGATTGCTTAGAATTATGTTTTATAATGTCTTATTATTTGAAATTTTTCAGATACCTTTCTTTTATCGATTTCTGCTTTAATTTATTAGAGAACATACTTTGTAAGACTTCAGTTTTATATCTCTTTTGTTTTATGACCTTCAGTATGGTCTGTATTGGTGAACTTCCATGTGCACTTGAAAAAAATGTTTATTTTGCTGTTGAGCTCAGTATTCTGTAAATGTCCTTTAGGTCAGGTCGTTAAGTGGCATTGTTCAGGTCATAGACATGTGGCAGATTTTCTATCAATTTCTTGTATTAATTACTTGAGATAAGTATGTAGAATTGTCCATCTGTGTAGATTTTTCTATTTCTTTTATCCGTTCAATCAGTATTTGCTTTATATGTTTTGATGCTTTGTTGGTAGGTGCCTACACATTTGAAATTATGTTTTCGTGGTGAAGTAATGTTCTTCATTCCTTGTAATTTTCTTTTGAAGTCTACTTTCTATGATACTAATTTAGCCCCTTCTTTTTATTCATGTTTTCCTGTTATATCTTTCATCTTTTTACTTTTAATTTATCTCTGTCACTTCAGTTAAGGTGGTTTAAGCCTTTGTTTTTGATGCCTTCATCTTCTTAATGGATTAGGAGGAAACTTATCTTTTTGTATCCATAAATGAAGTAAAAAGAGATATTTTGGGGTCAACCAGGAATTGAGGTTGTTACTAGATTTTTATTTTAATATGTGGTTGTAATTGGATTGCACCACTGGACCACAGTGCCCAGGAAAGTAATAAAAAGAATAAAAAACTCCTCTGGGAGCAGTTACCAGCTTGTCTGTTCTGAGCCTTGGTTACAGGCTTGGGGTAAAACCCCTTTTAGCACTCTTCATTCCTTGGATCTCTAATCCAATAAGCACTGTCAGTTCTCAGGTTCAGGACTGTTTGGATCACTGACAGTTTGATGGATAATATCTAGATATTTGGGGGAGGGGTATGGTTTTTAGTAGTAAATAAAGGTTGCATGAAACTGATGATTTTTTCTTCTTCTCCTGGTGCTCTGTCATTTGTAATTTCTTTTACATTATCATTAAAATAATCATATTAATTCTAGCTCAGAGCCTGTGTCTGCCTTGATATCTCCTCCCTTCCATCTGCACTCCCAAACATTCAGTATCCCAGGAATTATTTTTGGGCATACACACACAAATCACAATAATATATAGTAATAAAAATAATCCTCTCTTTTTGAAAATGGAACTTTAGATTTTCAAATGCAAATCTCAATGTTTGTACATTCATGATACAGGGAAATAATTTCCCTTGTTTTTACTTTGTCTATAATCTTTATCAAGGTTTTAAGTAAATTACGTATAATCTTTCTTTAGATTTCCTCATTTTTTCAAATGGCTGTAAATACCATTGATATGCTGATGACAAATTTATATCTTTAGTCAACACTATTTTTCTGGTTTCCAGACTGTTATATTCAGTTGCCTGCTTGACATCTTCATTTGGATGTTTAATATTTTAAAACAACATCTTTGGTTCCCTCTACCAAACATTCTTTACGTCCCTGCCCCCCGCCCCCCATTTTTTTTCATCTCAGTGTGGTGTCAAACTTCTTAGCATAATTCTTAATTGTTCTTTTTCTCTTATATTCCACATCTACTTTATCAGCAAATCCTTAACCTGTGTCTTCAAGATACACTTAAATCAGGCTACTATTCTTTAACTCAAGGAGCTTTTACTTATAAATATTTCCACCTTTTTAAAGATTCAGCAGAGGATAGTGGTTATTAACCCAAACAAGGAAAACCAAACTACTTAAGGTAAAATTCTAGCTGTATAGTATTTTAGTTGTGTGATCGTTGGCATGTTTTCTAACCTCTGTGTCTCTCAGTTTCCTCACTTCAAAATATGTACGTTGTACTTATTTCATAGAGTTGCCATGAGAATTAAAGAATTAATAATATTTACAATATTCTTAGAACAGTGCTACATATTTGCATAGTTAAAAATATGCATATCTCCCTCAGTTTGTTTTCTAAAGTGTAGTCATATTTTATTTAAAAAAAGTACTTCATTCTTTATCATCCCTATGCCCAGAAAACATTTTGTGGCTTCTATTTCACTCAGTAAAATTCAAACTACTTAAAATATCCTTTAATATTCTATATGTGCATGTCCTAGCTATCTCTCAGATCTAGTTCTTGTTTGTCTCTCCTGTGTTCATACCATTCTAGTCACATTGTTTTTTTTACTGTTTCTTAAACATAACGATTACATATCTACCTTATACCAGCTAAAACATGCCCTCCCCTTACAACTTGTTATTCTCATTCTTTTTGTTTTTCTTAACAAGTTGTCATTATATGGAATGATATTTAGTGACATGTATTTTGTCCTTTTGTTTATTTAATATATTCTCCATTAGGCTATGAGCTCCCTGAGAGGAGACTTTGTATGTCTGGATATAATCCGTAGCGTTTAGAATAGTGCTTAGCACATATAATTTTATTAAATACTTATTGAATGATTGAATAACTGAGAATGAAACAAAATAAAACAAATCCTCTACATTTATTCCGTAGACAGTGTAATCTTGGAAATTGGGAACTTTTACTCATTGTCTGTTTAAAATATTAGAATTTGTAGAGACTTTTGAGATCATCACATTTCATTTCTTTTAAATTAAAAAGAATGAGTAGAGACAGAATTAGGAAAGGAACAGACAACATTTCTTCTTTTCACTATAACACACCTTCTTTCTGAACCATGTGGTGATGGTGTGGTGGAGTCTGAGATCCCAATGCAGTGTTTTGGTTTCCTAGGAAATAACAGCACCTTTTTTTCTTATTTTAAATCTGCATTGCTTTTTATTTTTAAATCCTGGTAGGAGTTAAAGTAAATATGATTTCTTTATTCATAATAGTAAATGCTTTTCATAATTTGGAGAAATTAACCATGAACTTGGTAATTTCTACTTAGTTGCAAAGTTATACTCTATTTTCTCTTCTCCT
>NW_006300048.1:4593826-4596746 GCF_000327345.1 Myotis davidii | reverse complement strand
CCCCGATCCCCCAGGGAGCGGGCCTAAGCTGGCAATCAGACATCCCTCTGGCAGCCTGGCAGCCCTTGGGGGATGTCCACTTGCCAACGGGGAGCAGACTTAAGTGCAGTCAGACATCCTTAGCACTGCCTCAGAGGCAGGAGAGGCTCCCACCCCCACTGCTATACTGGCAGCTGTCAGCCTGGCTTGTGGCTAAGCAGAGTTCCCCCATGTGAGAGCCCACTGACCACCGGAGGGCAGCTCCTGCATTCAGCGTCTGCCCCCTGGTGGTCTGTGCGTGTCATAGTGACCAGTCATTCCCAGTCTTTGTGCTGTTAGGGTCAGTTTGCATATTACCCTTTTACTATATAGGATAGAGGCCTGGTGCATGGGTGGGGGCTGGCTGTTTTGCCCTGAAGGGTGTCCTGGATCAGGGTGGGGGTTTTGCTTGGGTGCCTGGCTAGCCTGGGGGAGGGGCTGATGGCTGTTTGCAGCTAGTCACACCCCCTTCAGGGTGCAGGTCCCCACTGGGGTGCCTGGCCAGCCTGGAGGAGGGTCTGATGGCTGTTTTCAGGCTGGCCACACCCCCTTTAGGATGCGGGTCCCCACTGGGGTGCCTCTCCAGTCTGGGTGAGGGGCTGAGGGCCGTTTTCAGACTGGCCGGCGACTGAAGCTCCTAGCCTCCCCTTTTTTTCTTTTTTTATTCTGGGATTTATTTAACTTCTATAATTGAAACTTTGTTGCCATCCTGCTCACTCCAGCTCTGAGGTCATGGCCTGCTGAAAGCAGGTATTTTGGGTTTGTTTAGCTTCTATAATTGAAACTTTGTTGCTTTCGGAGCTGTTGCTTTCGGGGCTCAGAGCCAGGCCGTGGCAGGCGGGGAAGCTTGGCTTCCTCCATCACTGGAGCAAGCAAGCCTCCTGCTTGCTTTAGCTGCGTGGCTGCTGGCCACCATCTTGGTTGGCGGTTAATTTGCATATTGCCCTGATTAGCCAATGGGAAGCGTAGTGAAGGTATGGTCAATTACCCTTTTTGTCTTTTATTACATAGGATACACACACATTTATGTATGTATGTATGTATGTATGTATGTATGCATTTATTTATTTTAGAGGCCCAGTGAACGAATTTGTGCACCAGTGGGGTCCCTCGGCCTTGCCTGTGGGATTAGGCCAAAACCGGCTTTCTGAAATCCTCTGAGGTGTCCTGGATTGCTAGAGTGCGCAGGCCAGGCTGAAGGACCCCACTGGTGCCTGATTAGGGCTGGGGAGGGATGCAGGAGGTTGGCCAGGCTCCATTGCATGTCTGGTATGCCTTGCTCAGTCCCGGTTGGCCAGACCCCAGTTGCAAATTAACCTATTGGTCGGAGCATCTGCCCCTTGGTGGTCAGTGCATGTCATAGTGACTGGTCAACTGTCCACCCGATCCTGCCGCGGTCCTGCTCTCTTGGGGGCCCATCGGGAGGAGGTGCTGCCCACTGCCAGCGCTGTGTCACCCCCTGGTGATCAGTGCATGTCATAGTGAGCAGTTGAGCGGCCTTAGCATATCATTAGCATATTATGCTTTGATTGGTTGAACGGACGACTGGACAGCCAGACACTTAGCATATTAGGCTTTCATTATATGAAAAATATTTTCATGTCAACTTATAACTTTAAAACATTGCTCATTGCTTGGCACTGAAATATTTTCAATTTTGGAGAAGTTTTTTTTGAAGTTTCTCAAACAAATTTTATATTTTTGCTGAATGTTGCATCTTGAAGGTCCGTCTTATCCTATTTATCTTAGTTGTCATACTCCGAGTACCATGCTTCTGGATTTCCCATATAGGAAGGTGATTTGGAGCCATCGTTTTTCTGTCTGTTTACCTACCTACCTACCTATTTATTTTTATTAGTTTATTTGAGCCAAACTGACAAGGCACTAGGTAGGAAGCAAGCTCTCAAATGCTCCCTGCAGTCATTTTATCATACAGAATGACAATTGAAGGGAAGTGTAGATTTTCTCATGACCTGTATTCTTGCCTGGATCTTATCCTTTATGTGTTCTAAATGATTAATATTTTATTTTCAGCCTTGACCTCACAATGAAATACTGTATTCTATAGCAAATGGGGTTTTAATGTGAATTACTTCATAGTTTAGGTTAATATAAAAACTAATCATTAGTTTTGAAGTTAATGATGTTTCCTACTTGTGGACAGTAATATATCAGAAGTTCATTTGTATTGATCAAATTACCTAAATTAAAGAGGTAAAACAATAAAACCCTTAATATAGGGAGGAACCTTCATGACATTGAATTTGGCAGTAATTTCTTGTATATGACACCAAAAGCACAGGAAACAAGAAAAAAGTAGGTAAATTGGAATTTATTAAAATTAAAAACTTTTTCCCTGGATAGTGTGCTCAGTGGTCAGAGTGTCGGCCTGTGCACCAAAAAGTTGAGGGTTCATTTCTTGGTCAAGGGCATGTGCCTGATGCAGGTTCAGTCCCTGACCAGGGTCAGGTGTATGCAGAAAGCAACCAATAGATAAGTCTCTCTCACATTGATGTTTCTCTCCCTCCATCCCTCCTTCCCTCCTTCCCTCCTTCCCCCCTTTCCCTCCCCTTCTTTTCTTCCCTCTCTTCCTCTACATTTCTCATAATTATTGGGTATTTTGTAATCAGTTCCTTCCTTCCACTCTCTAAAAATCAATTGCAAAAAAAAAAATCCTTGGGTGACGATTAACAAAAAAAAAAAATTAAAAACTTTTGATCATCCAAGGAACATTATCATGAGAATGAAAAGGCAACACACAGAATGGAAGAAAATATTTGCAAGTCATATGTATGATAAGGAGCTAAGGTCCAGAATATATCAAGAGTTATACACCTGAACAACAAAGAACTCAATTAAAAATGGGCAAAGGGCTTGATATAACATTTCTCCCAAGAATATA
>NW_006300048.1:4588611-4593256 GCF_000327345.1 Myotis davidii | reverse complement strand
GGCTGTCCAATCCTTGTGTTCCTGTGTGAATTGGAGATGTTTTATCCTGGTAACTGCAGACAGCAAAGGTGTTCGAACAGGCCTTCGGCTTCCATATCCCATAGGATGCAGTGTACGGCTAATTTGCCTACAAATGTCAGGTGGTCATAATAATCTGGCCACTCATGTTCAAATATATCCCACGTTCAAAGGCTGTTAAATCGCGTTGTTTACCCATATCTTCAGAAAAATATCACTTCTACTATATGTGTAAACAACCTGCTTCCATATTTATAATGGTCTGACCCTCTAGCAACTTCAGCATGAAATTATAGCTAATTTGCCTACAAACATCAGGTGGTCATAATAATCTGGACACTCAGTGTGTGTGTGTGTGTGTGTGTGTGTGTGTGTGTGTCCATTAACAATACAAAAAGATGCTCAACATCACCAATTTTCAGAGAAATACAAGTCAGAACCATAATGAGTTACCACTTCACACCCATTAAAAAGTCTATTATAAAATATAAAAATCACACAAAATAGTAAGCCTTGGTGAGATGTGGAAAAATTGGAATGCTTGTGCATTGCGGATAGGAATGTAAAATAATGCAGTTGCTGTGGAAAACTGTGTGGTAGTTCCTCAAACATTAACAATAAACTACTGTTGGTAAGAAGTTACTCCTTTCCCCTAATAATATTTGGATTAGTATCTGCAAACTTGTTTCTCAGTAATGCTACTTGAGCCTTCCAGATTTCCGAAGAGAATTTATTTTGGATTTTGATACTTTTGGTGAAAAGAAAGACATTTATAAAGAGGATGTAGTTGGTTGTTTACCAATAGTGTAAACTTTTAAGATATAACTATTTATAACTATATGCAGGGGCCTTTTTTTTAAAAAATATATTTTATTGAGTTTTTACAGAGAGGAAAGGAGAGAGACAGAGAGTCAGAAACATCCATGAGAGAGAAACATCGACCAGCCGCCTCCTGCACACTCCCCACTGGGGATGTGCCCGCAACCAAGGCACATGCCCTTGACCGGAATCGAACCCAGGACCCCCCAGTCCGCAGGCTGACGCTCCATCCGCTGAGCCAAACCGGTTTCGGCCAGGGGTCTTTAATTTTTAACTAATTAGTTTAAAATGTAGCCTCATTACAATTTTTATATTGGCTCTGAAAAATCTGTTTGAACTTAATTTTCCCCTTTAACAGCAATTAAAACATTTCATTCATAATTTTATATAAAGCCTTTGTTGATCTTTGGAATGGGTTTTCTTCTGAGGATTAATTTTAATTTCTTCCCATTCTTGCTTTCTGTGTCCTTTTTCTTAAATCTAAAAATAATTTCCCAGGGAGATAATCTCACATTTGGGAAGTTAGACAGAATTTGGCAAAATGTCAGGTTTATTTGGTGGTTATGTTTTATTACACATTGAACTATTGAACTATCGAATCACATTGAACTATTTCTAGGGATTTTAAGAACATGAGACTATTCAGTTTTGTACAAATCCGTTGTACCCCAGAGGAGCCTCCAATCAGCAGAGAGCTCTTTGGAAAATTTGTTACTTAAATAAGAAAAATTATAAATTGATATAAAGGTAGTAACTTGATATCCAGTTACATATTTTTATACTTTCAAAGTCTTCAAGTGTAATAAGTAGTTATGCTGCAGGAATAGTGATAATATGGGTAAATGAAGAAAATATATAGTATTTTCACCGAAGATGTAAAAAATTTCAGTAGTTTAATTTAAAAATAAGTATTTGTTCATCCCAAATAAGAATTAGAAATTTGAAGTCTTGTTCCTGCTTCCATTCAGTAATGTTGATGTGGCTTAGCAAAGGATTAGAGAACTTTAAATAATTGAACAAAATATCACTGTTTATCATCAGTATAGGTAACATTTAAAAAAATGTTTACGCTTTTTATGGCTTTCAAAAGGGAAGTTATTAGAACATAGTTGATTTAGAATTTGGCACATTTGCTGTGAATATCTTTCAAGGACTGCTCAACCATTTTTTGTTGAACAATAAGGATTTGAGATTGTGTGCATATAATTTTATTCAGTATCACAATGAAGCAGCTATTTTGAGTGTAACTTATAGATTCAGTCGAACTGTTCTGAAAGATTTACTACTGGAAGGTAAACCATTTCCCTTTAGAGTAGCTGTTGGATACTGTGGTGGCGAAGAATTTGGATTTAGAGCAGGGGTGGGCAAACTTTTAGACTCGAGTGCCACAATGGGTTCTTAAACTGGACCGGAGGGCCGGAACAAAAGCATGGATGGAGTGTTTGTGTGAACTAATATAAATTCAAAGTAAACATCATTACATAAAAGGGTACGGTCTTTTTTTTCTTTAGTTTTATTCATTTCAAATGGGCTGGATCCGGCCCGTGGGCCGTAGTTTGCCCACGGCTAGTTTAGAGTCACTCTGGACTTGGTTGGAGGGTTAGCCACTTACTAGTTTGTGCGTTCTTGGAATACTTGAGGTGTTTGGGCTTCAGTTTTTCTCATATCCAAAATGTGGCTGAGCATATATCAACAAAAGAGGCTGTTTGGAAAGATGCAATGGCATAACACATATAAAGTATTTAGAGTGCCATCCATGTTTGGAACATAGTGATACTCAGTACATGTCAAATGTTATTTTTGTTATGGTGTTTGGTATAGCAGAATTCATGGCTCATATTTATATTTCATTCCATGTATTACATGCTAAGTAGACAGTATCACCTATCAGAATGAAAAATCCAGCTCATTCAGAAACCTGTTTTTTCAACATAAGCTGATTTATAGTTCTCCTAGGGGAAATAATAAGTTTAAAGGCTTTTGTCCTGTTGGGACACACACAGTCCCAAGAAGTTCATTAGGAAAAGTAACTTCAGGAATATGATTATTGCAATAATAGTAAGTAAAATAATAAAAATAAGTAAAAAATAAAAATGATAAATAACAGAAACCAGTAACATTTAAAGTAACTTGCTCTTTTTAAAATTCATAACTTCTATAAAACAGGAGGCCATAATTTTGATTTTACATGTGATTTTCAAAAATGTTAGTATTCATTTTAGCACATTTTAAAGTGTTTTGTTATTCAAATAAAATGCTTTTGAAGGATTATTTCTTCTTTATGATGTCATGAACAATAAACCTGGTGTAAATTAATCATAATGAATTTAGTGTTGGAAGATGTTTAGGAAGGGTTTGCCAGTGAATTTGAACCATTAGGGGTGTGTGTGTGTGTGTGTGTGTGTGTGTGTGTGTGTGTGTGTGTGTAGGGAGAGAGAGAGAGAGAGAGAGAGAGAGAGAAAGAGAGAGATTATAAAGAAATGGGCTCATGTGATTATGGAGGTTGGCAAGTAAGGCTAGAAGCTGTAGAATCAGGACCAGGTGATGTTTCAGTTTGAAGGTTCTCAGGCGCGAAGAGCCTGTGTTCTAGTTGAAGGCCCATGGGGTGGAAGAATTCTCTGTTTGCTGGAGGGACAGTCTTTTGTTCCGTGTAGGGCTTCACCCACATTGTGGAGGACACTGCTTTTTTCAGTCCAATGATTTGAAAGTTAATCTCATCCAACAACACCCTCAAAAAACACACACAAACAAACCCACCCAGGATAATTAACTGAATATCTGGGCACCCCCTTGCATAAACTGACACTTGAGGACCAGCTGGAAGATGACTTAGTTGTAGAGGTTACTCCTTCATAGGTACTATTGCATGGCTATTCTATTACTGTGTGTTTTCAAATTCTCTATTTCAAATTGTCAAAAGTTTAGTATGTACTTTGAGTGTATATATGAAGTTGTGCATTAGTTTTTCTTTCCTATCTTTATTTTGAGAAAAGTGAGATATAAAAATTTGTTATTTTTATTATTTGGAATATATTTATCATTCTCACCAACTAACCACCATCCCATTTAAAAGCATTAGCTGTGTTACCCTAAAGTGCTTTATAACCTCAGTTTTTTTTTAATTTGTCTTGGCAGACAAAATGTTAAATTAAGGTATTACTGTTGAGTTGCTCAGTGAAGTAGCCATATTCAAGTTTTTACCTTTCTTTATTTCCTGCCTTTGTTTCCTCGATATTTATAGCATAAAGCTGACAGTTGGCTCTGGGTATCCTATATCTCTGGAAATGCAACAGGTTTTGGTCCATCTTTCTTTTACCTAATGATAAGTTTTGCATCTGAAACATAAAATGGAAAATGAAACCCAAGTATAAATACTCATTTACTTCGGAAGCTTGTTACTAGTCTACAACTAGCAGCAAAAGATAATCATTGAAATTGGATGAATTTTATGTTTTTATGAGAAGTATCTTATAATTAATCATTTGTGTATTTTTAAGGCTGAGATGTAGAATTGTGTTAAACACAGTTGTGAAGGGATAAACATGCATACTTGATAGGTGCCAGGAGCCGGTCCATCCTTGCTGCTTGACACAGTTGCTGCAGGAAAGAAACATCTGCACAGCATATGTTTCAAGGGACCTGGCATATATAGCATACTGTTCTTAATATGTTTGCTCCCCTTAGCGCTATGTGCTTTAACCAAGGTCACCTCTCCAAAAAAGGTTGTTTCCCCAGGTAGGGATTTTCCCCTGAAGTTAGGGAGGGAATAAAACCTCTTAACTAAGTGCCAGCGGGTAATTAATCACTT
>NW_006300048.1:4566934-4588526 GCF_000327345.1 Myotis davidii | reverse complement strand
ATCTCCACAGAACTCACCTGTGTGCATTCCAGACCATCTAGTCCGAACTTATGTCACACCACCCTCCATCTTTGCCTCCTTCTCCTCCTCCCCGCTATTATCCATATCAGCTGTGCCCTCTGGGTGCACACACCACATTAAAACCTGACTAGAGATCCTGGCAAGGCTGCTGATCAACTGAACGCTGTCTCCATGTCATTCCTTCTTCGCTGACTCTGTCCACACCTTTGGGACCCCTGGACCTGTTGGGGTTGGACCCCAGCAGATAGGGTTAAGAAATTCATTAAATTAATGAATATTACAAATGCTGAATTTCTGAGGATAGATTTTTTTCTTAGGATATGTAATACAAATAATCTTTGTAACTATTTTAATTTTAGAAATTTTGTTATAAAGACATCTTTGTAATCTCTAACCATTGCATTGCCATTTAAATGTAATTACAGTATGAACATATTTTTATGATGCTAGAACTTGGCTTTTGGGAATAACTACATGGACAGAGACTGTTGAACTGTCCTTAGTCCTCAGATTGCTCTACTTTTTAAAATATTTTATTGATTTTTTTTAAGAGAGAAAGAGAGAGAGAGAGAGAAAGAGAGAGAAACATCTATCAGTTGCCTCCTGTATGCCCCTGACCAGGGATCAAACCTTCAACCTGGGTATGTGCCCTGACTTGGAACTGAACTGCCACCTCTTGGTGTACTGGAAGATGCTCAAATCAACTGAGCCACTCAGCCAGCGTCACTCTACTTTTAATATAAATTTTTTTCACTATTTCCTTTTCAGTTAATTAAATAGGCTTGATGGTAGTGTAAATAGAGAGCATTTTCAGTATTCTTCATCTTAAAAACTAAAAATCATTAAAAATATGAAAATTTATTAAGCTTATTTTATCAGCACATATTGTCATTATGGAAACTGAAATTTTCTTATTATTTCCCTGTATTTGAGTAAACAAAGTATATTCTATAAGTCTATATAAAATAGAGAGATGTGTTATAGACTTATAGCATCTACCCAATAGTGGCAGAAAACTATTTAAAACAATTTAGCTGCCTTAAAATAACTATTTTTCTAAAACAAATTTATGGTTTTAATACACTCAACTCAAATATATCATTATAGTTTGGATTTGCTATATCTGGTATGAAATTATAGAAATAATATGTAGGATTATTGTGAGACTAAATTAGCAAGTTACTGAGGCAAAAGAAAGGTCCTTGGGGAAAGAAAGCAAAGACACACGCCCTAGCAAAGAAGTGGGAGGAAGGCATAGGTGTGAGAGGGAGAGAGAGGTAGAGGAAAAAAGAAAAAGAAAGAACCAGAATGGTGGGTCCTTTGCCTAAAGGGATTTTATCTGTTTTTTAAGGCAGGAATTTTTGGGTAGCTCTCAGAGGAGGATCTCAATGGAATATTCATCAGCTTTCCAGGTGTGTCTTTTCAGGGTCGTGGTCATTACTGATAGGGTAAGGGGTCACCAGTCATTTTGTCTCGTCCTGATGCCAGCCATGCATGGCTTCATCTGGTTTTGCTGTTTTTCTGGGCCTGGAGCTGAAATACAACTGAGGCCTAGAGGTTATCTATACTTAGACCAAAACTCTGTGGTCCACAGACTGGAGGCTTTGTTTCTTAGATTATTGATACGGATGGAGACCTCATTGTCCTGAGGGATTAATGATTAAGGGAATGGTCCTGCAAGGGAGAAGGAGGCAGGTGAGTCAGCATACTGGATTGGGCCAGTTTGAATCAGCCATCTATCTCAGTTTCTCCATTCCACTTGCCAAGGAATTTTCTTAGCTTCTTACTATACTGGCTCAAGCAGTTTTGTAAACAGATACTATTGACTATCCTTGCTCTCATAAATGTATTTTATTCTTTTTTCTGCATATTCACAAACATCTGCAATGGAATAACATTTAGTCTTTATTTTAAAATAGTCTATTCTTTATGATGCAAATTTAAATGCTTATGTAGTTTTAGTGTTTTAAATTAATAGAGTAAATTAATCACTAGACAAAAGTTTCTGTATTTCTTTCTTATAATGCTGATTTCCTTTCATTAGCTTTTACTATAGTTAGTTTTTTTTCAATGTGGCAATCAAAACACTTTTTTTGGCATAATTTTTACTTTTTCTTCATTTTTATATCATTTTTCCTGTTTTTTCACTCCTCTATAACTGCATGGATTTGGAATGTGTGTGGTCAGATATTTAATTTTTTTTCATAAGGTGTTGTAGAAAACCCATTTCTTCCTCTTGAGCTGTTATGTACTTGGGTGGTCACTGAATCGTTTGATACTATAAGCTGTGAGCTATGCTTGCTCATTTGTACATTATTTTATTGTTTAAAATTACTTCCTAGAGTTAATTGCTTTCAGTCTATAGACTTTTTTTTTCACAATCTCACTTTTGAATGTTATTATCTTGACAAGAATGTTTACATTATTGACTTGGTTGTCACCTTTGAGTGGTATATTGTGTAAATTTAAATGAGTTAGAAACTTCTAAATAAATCCTCTTTAGTGCCAACTTCAGTGTTCTTCATGGTATAGCTTAAGAATTTAAGAGATCTTTAGGTTAAAATGATAGAAAGTTTGTACTAAAGACTATTGTTTTAATTGTGAATTTGGAGTAATGTTTATATGACTGAGCCTAAAAATCTTTCTAGTGTGACATAGGAAGATTTTTTTTTTTTGCTAACAGGATTTTTTAAATCTTTTCTGTATTACACATATACTTGATGTGATTCAGAATTATCTTTATAATCAGAAAGATGAGTCAAACTATTTTAATTTGCAACGAAAGACAAAATTTTTGTAAACCTTGTGATATGTTATAGACATCTTTCTATGTCAGTACTTACAGTTTCCTTAGTTATTTTTATATCTGCATAGTCCTATTGTTTATTCTGGTAGTTTCTGTTGGTAAACATTTATATTGTTTCCAGCTTTTAAATATTTAGCCAACACTTAATGAACATCTTTATTCTTAATAATTTGTTCAGTTTTTTATTATAGGATATCTACCTAGAGTGAAAACACTGTTTTAGTAGGACTGATTATTTAATGTTATGATTAATATCACCAAATTGTTAAGAGTGTACTGACTTATACTCATTGCAACATTGGCTTTGAATATTTATTTCTCCAACAGCTTCACCAGCACTAGTATTTATGTCTTTTATCATTACCAATGTAGAATGATAGCTTATTTAATTTTCATTTCTCTTAGTGAACTTGAACATTTTGTCAAAGGTTTTGGACATTTGTGTTTGTTCTGTGAGTTACAAACAGGTCATTCTTCTTTTGAGGCATTGACCTTTTCATATTACATTTAAATGGCTTTTTGTACGTTATAGATATTAACCCATTTTAGAACAAATGTTTGTTGTATTCTTCATCCAGCAATTTGCTTTAGTTTTAGTTGAGCACTAGAATGCTTATATTTAGGGTCCTGTGATTGAACAATGATACCCAAACCCTCTAGAAAGATAAGTGTGGTGAGATACAAAAGCTAAAGGAAACATGATGAAACTTAGCAATAAAAAGATATATTTCTATTAAAGCAATAAATAGATATATTTCTCTCTTCAGAGCATATACTATATGAATTGTGTGGCCAGAAGAATTATTTTCTGTTTTTGATTCTTGTTTTGTAATATTAGGGAGAATAGCATTTTTATAATCTAAGCTGTATATATATATATATATATACAGGGTATCCGAAAAAGATGTATATACACTTTAATAGCTGATAGCTCAGTTTTAAAAATGAAATGTATTTCAGTAAACACTGCCTTTTCAATCATTCAAGATGTATGTATACATTTTTGGGACACACTATATTTTAACCATAAGTGTTTATAGATGCAAGTGGTGGACCTTTTTAAATTAAATTCAAAATATCGTGGCAGTTAACTGGTTAAATCCTCCCCCCCCCCCCACTGTTTTTTGGTGGTAAAATATATATGGCATAAAATTTACTGTCTTACTAATTTTTAAATGTTCAGTTCAGTGGTATTCAATACATTCATAATCCTATATAATAAAGAGATAATTTGCAAATTAACCCTCACATCCTCACAAGATGGCTACCTACGACCAGGCCAGCAGGGAGGTTAGTGAGGTAACCGCCCTAAGACTGAACAAGTAGGCTGTGTCGGGCAACCAGACTGGCAAGGGGGTTAGTGAGGGATGACCAAACGACTGAACAGCAGGCTGTGTGGGGTGACCAGGCTGGCGCGGGGGGCATGAGGTGTGACCAGGCTGGCAGGGGGAGGCAGTTGGGGGCTACCAGACAGGCAGGCAGGTGAGCAATTAGCAGCCAGCAGTCCAGGATTTTGAGAGGGATGTCCAACTGCCAGTTTAGGCCCAGTCCCTGAGAATTGGGCCTAAATCGGCAGTCGGACATCCCCCAAGGGGTCCCGGATTGGAAAGGCGCAGGCTGGACTGAGGGGACCCTCCCCCTCCCCCATGGACGGATTTCATGCACCAGGCCTCTGGTGTTGTATAACTGTCACCACCATCCATCTTTATAACCTTTTATCTTATAAAACTGAAACTGTGTAACCATTAAAAGGTAATTTTTAGTTAACCTTTTCTCCCAGCACATGACAGCCACCATTTTATTTTCTATCTTTATGGTTTTAACGCCTCTACTTTATGTAAGTAGAATCATACTTGTCTTTTTGTGATTGGCTTAGTTCACTTAGCATAATAGCCTCAAAATTCCATCTTTTTAAGGCTGAATAATATATCATTGTGTGTATGTTTCACATTTTGCTTATCCATCTATCCTTAGATGGACACTTGGGTTGCTTTCTCATTTTAGATATGAGGAATAATGCAGCTATGAACATGGCTGTAAAATATCTGTTTGAGACCCTGCTTTCAATCCTTTTAGTGGAATTGTTCTGTCATATGATAATTTTATTTTAGTAGAATTGCTGTGTCATGTGATAAATTTATTTTTAATTTTTTGAGGAACCGTATTCTGTTTTCTATAGCATTTTATTACACATAGGCAGCTTTAGAATCTGGAAAGGGTAACTCGAGCCTCAAATGCAGGCCTGTGGAGACCTTGATTGCAGCCCAGGGAAACCAATTTCCAACTTCTAACCTCTAGGACTATAAGATAACACAGTTGTGTTGCTTCAGGCCTCCCAGTTTGTGGTAATTTATTTCAATAGCAATAGGAAACTAATAAAACCATTAAACCAATATCAGCAATCACCTACGTCTGGACTTTTTATTACTTGAAGACAAACCCATCAGAATCCTTATGTATTTAAGTCTTCCTTGTTGGATCTGTTATAGGCAGGTATTTATAATTCCTAGCACATAAGAGTAATTTCCACCTTTATCTCTTTTGTAGAACTGTTGATATTAGGACAAGATTATCTGTTTATAGATGGTTTCATTTCACTCAGCTGTAAAATCATCTAGCTGGGCTGGGAATGTATGTGTGTGTGCATGTGTATGTGCATGGTGAGGAATGAAGTGGGTTTTTTTTAAAAACTACACTTTGAATTTGTTTAACAGGCATCAGTGTATTTAGGTTTACTATATTTTAAAATTCATTTTATTATATTATGAAGCTGTCTAATTAATCTCATTTTCAAATTTATCTCAGTAAATGTATTTATAATATTTTCTCTGTGTGTGGTTATAATGACCTTTTCATTTCTAATATTGTGTATTTCTTTTCCTTGATCAATCTTGTGTAAACTATTTAAAAAGAAATAGCTTTTCCTTTATTGTTTTTACACTGTTTTCTGCCCTTATAACTATTGTTTCGTTTCTTTGCCTTTGTTTGGACTCACTCTTTACCTCTGCAACATCTGAGTTAAACAGTGAACACATTGATGTTTTGTCTTCCAATGTAGCTTCCCGCCCTGTAGCTTTAGCTGTATCCCACATGTTTTGGTATGATTCTGACACTGTTGCCTGAAGAATTAATGGGTCAGATTTCTCAGACACTAATGGGAGTGGGGTCCTTGAAGAACCGCTGAAATAAGAATTTTCAGAAGTCCCCACTGAAGAATGAGATGTAGTAAAGGCTTTATTTGTGTGGAGTTACATTTCTTGGGTTCCAAAGTCCCATGCACCTTAAACCTGTCCTGAAAGGGTGCAGGTGGGGTTTCAGCAGAGCCAAAAACAAGGCCCGTGTCCAGAGCTTCTGTTCCATGTTGCAGCCAGGTGTAGTTCAGCATTCAGGCTAATTAAAGTCCATTGTGTGGGCCATGTGGGTGCAGGGGAGTGTGTGAGAGGGCCAAAGGCCAAGAGCTAAGGAGTGTGCTCCTTTGTTCAGAAGTTCAAATATTCAGGTTTCGTGCCCTTGCAGTGTCCAGGCCTATTCTGGCCACTGACTTGCTTCCAGGTGTGACTGATGGGCAAATACCTTTCCACACTGGGACCTTACTGGGGCATGGGTCCAAACTGCCTTTGTCCAGTCCTTTCCCCCCATTGATCAGCGGGGAACAGACCTGGAGAGTGTTAAATCAGCCAGCCTATAAATGGCATGCCTATATTATCTAGTCTTCCCTTTTTTCTTTTCCTTTTAAATGATAACCAGTTTATTACAAGGGCATCAACACCAATTTCAGTGTGTGTGTGTGTGTGTGTGTGTGTGTGTGTGTGTGTGTGTGTGTGTGTTTTGCTTGTTTGTTTTCCCCACGCCACCAAGCGAGATCCCATAGGTTAAGGGCTCAGTCCTACAAGACTGGCCCCACCCTCACCTCACTTGACAGTGGCTAGTCTAGGGTGTTACCCATGCTTCTGATAACCAGTTAGATGGTTCTAGTAATTTCCCCTCCTTGTATTCCATTATTAGTGTGGCTCACTGAACTCAAGGAAACATTTTACTTACAAGATTGCCTGTTTTTTTATAAAAAGATATAATTTAGGAACAGCCAAATGCACAGGGCAAAGTATGTGGGAAGCGCAGGTCTCCATGTTCACTGAAGAGGCACCTCTCCCTGAATCTGCATGTGTTCACCAGCTTGGAGACTCTCTGAACCTAATCCTTTTAGAGTGTGTGTGTGTGTGTGTGTATTTTTGTGTGTGTATGTTTTGGAGGCTCACTACATAGGCAACGAAATCATTAGTCAGCGGGGATTGAACTCAATCTTCAGGCCCTCTTCCCTACCATTGGTGAGGGATGGGGCGGAGGAGGATAAGCTGATGGGATGTTTTCCCAGCAACCATCTTCAGTCCTTAATTACCTAGCGACTTTCCAAAAGTCACTTCATTAGCATAACAAAAGACATTACTATTGCTGTGATCACTTAAGAAATTTTATGAGTTTTAGGAGCAATGAGCCATGAACTGGGATTAAGATCAAATATATATTTCTTATAAATCATAATATCACATTTGGTATATCAGCCTTCATTATCATCCAATTCTAAATATTTTCTAATAATATTTTGATTTCTTCTTTGAGATGTTTATATGGCATTATATTTTAAATTTCCCAACATTTGAGAGTTTGGATTACATTTTTGTTTCAAAATTAATTGCATTTCAATTGGAGAATGAGTTTTTTATATTATCCACTTACTCACAAGTGTAACCTTATCAAATTACCTAATTTCCCTCAATGTTACTTTTTCCACTAATAAAATAAGATAATTGTTGTTCTCCTTTGGATTTTAAAGTCGTGTGAGGTAATAATTCTATGTATAGTTGAGTAATATATAAATAGATACGTTTTCATTTTCCATATGTATACTTACATTTCCCTTTTCACTCTTAATATTTTTCATTAATGCTTTTCGGTATTGTGATTACATGGAGTAATATATAAGAAGCAAGAATTTCATTCTGATTTTTATTTTTTTGTTGTTAATTAACATCCTCTTATGTTCTGGAAAATGAAATATAATCCTTCCCTTAAAAAGCTCTGCATTAAATAAGGAAGATGTATTCAAAATGGTGATGTTAGATGACAAAAGAAGTCTACCATGTTTGCTCTGTAGATAGTGAGGAGGGTTATTTTAGACAGCGGGAAATGTGTAAAGGCTTGAGAATGTGTAAATGAAGGCAAGAGAGAGAATTACTAATTTTTTTGATAGAGGCTGGAATATACAGTGCAGGGAGAAATAAGACTGGTACAGTAAACAGAGACAAAATGTGGAATACCTTCATAGAATTTGGACTTCATTTGTAGGACAGAGCTTCCCAATAAATATTCCCCATCGTCCTGGCGCATGTGAAAGAGTAACAGTAGTGCCAAAATACTGATCACGTCTTCTGTTCATGAAATAAACATAAATTTTAGGAAGCATTGCTATAGGTGATAAGAAGTATTGAAGAATTATTACTTAGAGGAATGGAATGCTCAAAATCAGAGTTTCCAGAATGATTGATTTGGCAGCAGTATTTGCCTTTTGAGGCAGGAAGACCAATCATGAGACTGTACTCAATAGTCGAGGTGAGACATGCTAAGGGGTTGTGCTAAGTTGACATCACTGGGATTGAAGAAAAGTACAAAAATTTGGAACATACTTAAGAAGTAGAATTCATGGGACATGAGAGGTTCTGAACTCAGAAGTTTAGAATGAGTTTTGGGCTTAGGAGATGGTAAAAATAGTTTCAGATTTGGGGCATGATTTGGTGTCTTTTGTTTGAGGCAAGTGAAATTTGATACATTTTGGGATTTCATAAATTGATAATGCAGTAGTCAGTCAAATATATGGGCCCAGATTATTTAGGGACTGAAGATAGATGTTTTGAAATTAGCAACGTAATGAATGGCAGTTGAAGCTATGCTCATAGATGGTTTTCTCAGGGAGAATGGATATTTGTTGGATTTAAACATCTTGTTCTGCACCATACCTTAAGTATGAATTCTCCTGATGCTACTTTTAATTTTGTTATTATCAATACCAGCAACCACTTTATAATCTCAATTTTATGACTTTCACTCTTTTTGATCACCACTGTTTCTTTTCATAGCACACCTCTTTGCTATTCCAACTCCAAATCCAATGATTGGACCTTTTTTATTTTCTTGCCATTCTGGGATTGTTACCTCCCTCCTTTACTCATCTATAGTCTGAAGTTTGTTATTATAATCATCACAGTAAAAATATCCTCAACTCTTTAGCTTCATTTTCTCTCTATCCTTTCTCCTTCAGTTATTTTGCATCTCTCTCTCTTCTTCCCTTGATTAAATTCAGCTTTCTGCCTACTCTGTGCTTGTATAGGCACAAGTCAATGTGTCTGAAGAAAAAACATAATGCTTTTCTAGTTTAAATCATGGCCACTGACTGCTACTTATACTTTTTTTGTAAACTTTCATTCTTTTAGTCTATTTACTCTTTCATTATTTTAGACAGCCATCTCATATGTTCCCCTCTCTCCTTAAACCTTCAGCACCTTCTTCCATATCCTCACTCAGTTGCTGATTTTACTCCAGTTTTCATTGAGAGGATATAACTAGTCACAGAAAATTTACTGAAGTTTCCATCACTAAATATACATACCCATTTGCATCAATCTATGCCTACTTCCCAACTGTTACTATGGATGAACTTACCTGTCCTTATATATAAGGCCAGCCCATGTACATGTGCATTTGATTCCATTTGTCTCACCTCCTCAAGAACGTTACTCCAGAATTTCTTTGTGTTTTCTGTTTGTACTTGATCCAGCATATAGAGTTGCATAAAATTTCCCATCAGAAACAACAGACAGCAGGCACAACCACATCTTGATTCTCCATCACTCTCCGTTTACCATCCCATTACACTGCTCTCTTTTAAGCAGCATTCCTCAAAAAGAGTTGTCTGTTCTCTCTCTCCAGCTCTCATACCCTTCCGTCTTGAATCCACTTCATTCAGACTTCTGATCTTCTCCAGGTCACTAGCGACGTCTATGTATTGCTAAATCTACTGGTCATTTTTCAGTGCTCATCTTCCTTGACCTATCACTGGCATGTGACACAGTTGATCACCTTTTTATAAAAGACTTTATTTACTTGCCTACTAGAACCTCACTCTTCTGGTTTTTCTTTACCTCATTAGTTACATCCACTCACTCCTTAGATGCTGGTTGCTTCTCATCTCCTGGATCTCTAAAGAATAAGAGATCCCTTCCCTACCTTATTTTTCTCCAAAGACCACCTCACTGACACTGTAAATACCTAACTTATTTATTTATTCATATATTATCATTTTCACCTATTAAAGTATATTCTTTACACAGATGGATATTTTAGTCAGTTTTGTTCACTGCTGTAAATGAAAGTACCATCTGAAAAAGATGAGTTCAACATGGATGTTTTTTAAGGAAGGAAAGATTGGAATTAAGTAAGCCAAATGAAAAAGCTGCTATGGTCAGATTCCTCAGTTGGTTAGAGCATCATCCCAACAGGCCAAGGCTGTGGGTTCAATCTCACATCAGGGCACATAAAAGAATCCATCAATGAATGCATAAATAAGTGGAACAACAAATCAATGCCTCTCTCTCTCTCTCTCTCTCTCTCTCTCTCATCAATGGGGGGAAAAAAGCTGGTATAATAATTCTAGGAACAAAAAGGATCTGAATCTGTTATTTCCTGAAAGCAGTGGAAATGGAGGAAGGAGAGATAGAAAGAAGTTAGAAGGGATGAATCAAGGAATTGAAGAATTAAGATGATTTTGTTTTGTAGCCAGGGTTAGTAGGTGTTTTTTTTTTTACCCGTATGCTATGAGTGATAGCTGGAGGAAAGTATTTTATATGAATAGTTGGACTGCAGGTCAGGATTTGGAAATTACTGAGCATAGAGGTTTTAAAACGTGTGGTGTTTTTTTTTCTCTAAATGAAATGTTATGTGAAGATCCAATATGTAAAAATACACAAAAAATGAAGCTTATTCTCAAGGTCCATCCATGTTGTTGCAAATGGCAGTATTTCATCTTGATGTATGACTGAGTGGTATTCCATTGTATATATGTACCACATCTTACTTACCCAATCATTTATTGAAGGATACTTCGGGACCTTGAGAATATTATGCTAATCAAAATAAATCAGTCAAGAACTGTATTAGCCAAGAACTGTATTATTTCATTCATATGTGGGGTATAAAACTGAAACTCATACACAGGCAACAGTATGGTGGTTATCAGATGGAAGGGGGTGGGGGTAATAAAGAGTAAAGGGGGTCAAATATATGGTGACGAAAGATGATCTGACTTTGGGTGGTGGGCACACCATGCAGTATACAGATCACATATTATAGAAATGTATACTTGAAGCCTATATAATCTTATTAAACAATGTCACCCCGATAAATTTAATTAAAAATTAACAGTAAAAAATGAAGCTTATTTGTTTGGCGCAAGGGCAGAGGTGTGTGGTAGGTGGTACCAACATCTTGCTGGCTGGTTCCTTCACCTATTCTTTGAAGCACTTCTTTGAATCTGAGGGCTCTGATGAGGATAGTCAGAAATCAATGAAGCAGATCATGTGTAAGTGTTTTCCTAGATTGACTATTTGGTGACCTGAGAGTTTGTTATATCCTGTGAAATTTCTGGGTGGCAACATTTGTGTCTTCTTGGCTTAGCCATTATTTTCTTGTCTGGACTATGGAGAATGGATACACAAAAGAGATTGTCCCTCACCTATGGAATTTACAGATCCTTATAGAAAGCCACCATTTAAAAGATAATTAAAAGTCATCAAATAATTGTAAGTATAATCCATCAGGGGCTGTGATAAATATCCATTGATCTGAGTTTGTTAGAACACAGCCTGAGCGGGTTGAGGAGAAGAATTCAAGGAAGACTTTCTTGGGAAAGTTACAATTGAGATTGCCTGTTGTTGAAGAGAGAGAGAGAAGACAGGTTCCTTCATGGCCAGGGCAAGGTGAACTGAAACACAGGTAAGGACCAAATCAGTGTATGTCTTGTGAAAGATTCTGGGCTTTTTTCTGAAATCATTGGTAAACCACTGAAAGGCTTTTTAGTAAGGGAATAAGGAACTCATTTACATTTCAAACCTATCAACCTAGTAGAGACTAGGTTTCAAGTGAGGGTGAGGTGGAGATCGGGGCAAGGGGATATAGGGAGACCACATAGGAGACCACCGATGTAGTTCAGGTGAAAGATGGTTAGTATTAATAATGGATGATGTTACTAGGGAACTAGAGAGGAAATTAATTCAAGATATATTTAGGAGGTAGCGTAACAGGAATTGTTGATTATTTAGCTCCAGAGTATAAAGGAGAGAAAGTGTCACTAATGACACCTGAGATTTTGATCTGAATAATTGTATAAATGTTAATGCCATTTATTAAAGTTATGGACTATACCTTTTATATTTTAGTTTCTCATGTTGCCTTCACTTCTCATTTTCTATTTCTTTTGTCCCTTCATTGCCTTTTTTCATCACCATCTTCTCCATGCCTGCAGGTTCTCTCTACACATTTAAAATGACTGCTTCTTTCTGTTTTTTAATTCAAATTCAAACCTTCCTCCTAATCATGGTACAAAACTTTGTCCTTGGAGACTCCCATCAATAATTTCATCCTTGATTATGTTATCTTTATTTTATAGTTTATCATTATTTGTGTGTAGTTTGTACTTTCCTGTTTTTTTAAAAAAATTTTTAATATATTTTATTGATTTTTTTACAGAGAGGAAGGGAGAGGGATAGAGAGTTAGAAGTATCAATCAGCTGCCTCCTGCACAACTCCCACTGGGGATGTGCCTGCAACCAAGGTACATGCCCTTGGCCAGAATCGAACCCGGGACCCTTCAGTCTGCAGGCTGACGCTCTATCCACTGAGCCAAACCAGCCAGGGCTGTACCTTCCTGTTTTATATTTGGTGTTGCTTTGCAGTTATTCTCTGGCTATTTTTTTATGCTTGTGCATACATTTATAGATGTTCCTAATTTATGCTGTCATTTCCTTCTATGTTATGAATGTTTGCACCTGAAAATCAGTAAAAAGTATGAGTACCCCCTCAATTGTATTAATTCATTCTTCAGTACATTCAGTAGAATTTTACATTATTAAAAAAGTTACATTTATTTTGTTGAGAAATATTAAGTGCCTGTTCTAGATAAATAATCTAAATTGAATAGCAAAGATATTTCAAAATAGGGAGTTTGATGAGAGGAGTGGTGATAGTTTACAAGATCTTTAAAACTAGATGTTAAGAAAAGCCCATGAATAAAATTATTCAGGAGTTCTTTCTAAACTGAACATCTGACTACTGGACAATGATCTTTTATGCAAAAGATCATTGGTTAAAAGCATTAGATTGTTTGCATAAACTTTGTAAATACCTTTGAATTTATTGTTAGATGCATAATAATCCTAAATTTTTATTACTTTAGATTTTTGCTTTTTAAATATATTTCATTGAGAAGCACATAAGGAATTTACTGTTTTCCTTTCTTCTCTTTTTCCTCTATTTATTCATCCTTTTATAATTATTTTGTTTTAATATGCCCTGTATCTGAAACTTCTTTTAACTCATTTCAGAATTATCTGAAATCTTACAACTTAGTAGCTGTTGCAAGGAGTATCATCATTAATTCAAAAATTATTACATCATATTTTAATAGTGTGTGTATATTTTTAATTATTAAGTAGGTCAAAAGAAAAGTGAAATATTGAACATTTAATAGTATTCATTTTGATGTCTGAGTTTGAGAACTTTGACTATTTTGTAAGATATATTCAAAATGAAATTAAAAATGAATTCACATTAATCTTAAAATGACAAAATACAGAATTTATCCCATTTTAGGAAGTTGCAAGATCAATTAAAAATGTGAAGTTTCAGGAACTTTGAAAATAACTGATGTAAATGTTGATTAGTATACATACTACACTATTTTTAATATGTTAACATAATTTGAAAATTTGAACTATATTTTATGAGCTTAACTAGTTGTAAGTTAAGGTAAAGCAAAATAAAACTACAATATTTTAAAAACTAAGCATAAGGCAGTTTGGTAAAGTTTAAGAACATGAATGTTTTAGTTGGAACAGATGTGAAAGGCATATTATTTTAAAGGAAAATGAGGTCCACAGCTATCTGTTTGGAAATGTCTTTCAATTACAGTGGCGTCCCTGAATGGTGGATATGAATAAAGATTTGGCTAAAACTTTTCTATATCCTATTCTCTATTTCCCTTTGAATAAGAAATAGCATGTGTGAAATACATTTACTATAATCCATTCCATACTGTGTAATAAAAATTCTGTGAAGAATGATTATGCATGGTCTGAAATTATCCTGATTATGTTCTTTTCACTCTCAGCTAGCTAGTATTTTAATGTTTATATAAACGTTATAGAGTGTGTTGATATATTAATTTATTTTTCAAAATGGGAATATGGAATAACTTACTCTCATTACAGATAATTACATTCTATTCATGGTGTAACTTCCTGTATTTGACCAAGCACGAAACATTATTCACTGAAAAAGAACTAAGAAACTAGCCTGAGTGAACAATAAGTCATGCAATTAGAAATTAATTCTTGCATTTTAAGTTGGGAAGCTGCCTAACAGGATTATTTGCATTTATTAATTCTTATATTAAACTCTAGAATGACATTCAGTTTTTAAAATGAGAGATAATTGAGCCAGTTTAAACGGGTAGCTTTTTGTTCACATTAAAGGTAAAATAAATGTTATATTATTATTTATTTAAGTTTAAATGTTAAAATTTCAGTAAAAAATATAGCTTACTATATATTTAATTATTTTGTTATATAGTTTATTGTGCTTTTTTAAAAACTTGTTTTTAATATGTGTTTTTAATGAGTTCACTTACTTTGAACTCCTCATCTTGTTTCCATAAGGAGACTTGTAGGCATGTGCTTATGACTGTTTAAATCAAATCAAGAGTATTCAAACTTTAAAATAGGTAAATATGAATTTGATTTTGTTCCTTTGAAAGTAGAAGATAAATAAGTTATAGAATGACCATTTGTTACAAGTTCAATAATTTTATATAAGGCTTAAAGTATAATAATCTTGTACATATTTCATCCAGATATTATATCAGTGAATGTAACACTTTTTTTTTCAAATTTTACAAAGTTGTATTTTACTCTGATGTTTACAAGAGTATGGACTTTGGAACCAACTATCTACCACTTAATAACTGCGACTTCTGGCAACTTCCTTAACCGCTCTGAGCATTATTTTCATGACCTATAAAGTGAAGGGAGTTTTGAACATTAATTAAGTTCAAAAATATAAAGTGCTTATCAACAGTACATTCCATGTAGTAAGTGATAATTAGCGTATAATATATGTGAGATTATTATACTAGCTGGACTTATACAAATACGTGATTTTGAAATCTTGAAAGTTTGTTGATTAAAAAATGAGTCAAAATGGTTTGTGCTTTAACTATTTTACTGGCCATTTTGATTATACATTCATTTCTCATTAATGTATTCATGTATACTTATTTTCATTTAACATTAGAAAATTTTACTGTCATTTAATACTGGTAACCATTTAGAAATAGACAATAAAATTACATGGCAATTATATGGACAATACTTCATACAATAATACAGTTGGAGAACAAATTTCTAAATGCTTATTGTATGGAGGCTCCTGGCATCTGATCAAACATGGCACTCGCTACATTCACATATTGACGTTTTATAAAATACTAGAGGCCCATTGCATGAAGATTCATGCAATAGGCCTTCTTTCCCCTGGCTGCCAGCACCAGTTTTCCTCTGGCACCCAGGACCCAGACCTTCACTCTGGCCACCGCCTTCCATCTTCGCTCTGGAACACAGTCTTTGCTGTGGCTGGAGCCTTCAGTCTTTGCTCCTTGCTCTGGCTGGAGTCTTCGGTCTCTGGCCAGAGCTGCTCCTATAGCTCCTTCCACTCCCCACCCTCCCCCTCATAGCTTGATCGCTACTTTGCCTGCAGACCTCGCTCACGGGCTCCTAGGTCCCGGGGGGCCACCTTGCCTGTGGCCCGGCTTTCCAATCACGATCATGATCACTGGCCACAGGCAAGGTGGCTCCTGGGTCCCCGGGGGGCCGCCTTGCCTGCAGCCCGGCTTTCCGGTGGCTCCTGGGGTCACACAAGGGGGGCCTGGATGGTTGCTCCCGGTGTCTCATCCTGCCTGCAGGATGCAAATTAGCCGCCATCTTTGTTGGTGGTTAATTTGCATATCATGCTGATCAGCCAATGGTGATAGTAGTGAAGGTATGGTTAATTACCATGTTTGTCTATTATTAAATAGGATTTGCTGAATTGAATTAAAAAAGTTAATATAGAGATGTGTTGTTGCTAATTAGTGTTTTATTTCCTCCCATTATTTTGCTTTTTATTTTTCCTTTGACTGTTGCATAGAGAAATGATTCTTATAGGTGTTTGGTTGATGCGGGATGTAACATGACTGAGTGCCTCCCCTTGTAGTTGTCTGCAGGGATTGAAGCTAGATTATGGTATTTAAGATACAAACTGAAAAATTCTTGTCAGTCAAGCTGCAGACTCAAGTAAGGTTCTGGTCTTAAGGAAACAATGTTTAACTGATCTTTGAAAAATCTAGAGTTCAAAGTCATGCGTTGCAAAAATGGAAAACATTGATGAAATATTAATGCTTTTTGTACTGCAAGCAAATAAAAAATATTCCTTTTAGGCTTAAAGATAGAGAAAAATACCCATAGCAAACAGAAAATGTGTTACAGGTTTAGCAGTAATATCAAGTAATGTGAAAAATTATGCTACTGTGAAAGCACTGAAGACTCATCATCCTACTATTGAATTACCTACAAATGTCAATCTTCAGTATTTGGTAGGGTTTGTTGCCTGACCATAATGTAGGAAAAATAGTCTATTGAGTTATTTTGGTGTATACTTTGCTCCAAAACAAGTGATTTTTTTTTTTCACTGTCAGAAGCCAAGGAAGTGATTTTCATTTGGTTAAGGATAAATATGCAAAAAATAATTTTTCTCATCAAATTATTTAAGGTGCTGCTGAATTGTGAAGATTCTGCTTTAATTGGTAATTCCTCAGGTGACCAGAGTAGGTCTCAGGTTACATTAATTGTACATAATTTAAGTTTTTAATGGTGTGATAAAGTAATTTAAAATTAAGCAGATTTATTTTCTGGCAAGGGAAAACAGACTTACCTCTATATTAGAGGTATTCATTAACTGTATACATAATTTAATGCAGCATAACATTTTAAAAGTATTTTTTTAAGTCAATGTATCTTATTATCTTGGGTTAATAAATTTTGAAACTTAAAATTGTATTACTAATTTAAGGAGACTCTATCCTTGAGGATGACAACAGCCTTTATAGGCACTAATAGAAAGTGTAATGATTTCTTTCTTAAGATTTAAAAAATTTATGAAATAACACAAATATTTGTAAAGGAAGTAACAGTACGGGGAACTAAAGTGTTATAATCGGTCTGTTTGTAGCTATTCTCTTACAATTTTCTATACCCTCAATCACATGATTTAGTTTCATGTTATTCAGAGCTTAAAATAACAGATATAATTTGAAGTTAATGTGTCTACTCAAACACAATAGGTAACTGTTTCAACAACTAAGACATTAGTGTTCCTGGTGTTATAATTTCAGGTAGCATGGCTTAAGTCAGAACTCACAGACTGTGTGTATAGAATTAAAAAGTTATAGCACTTAGTCAAAAATCATTCCTGTCAGCTATTAATAACTAACTTAGGATCAAGCTATTTGAAAAAAAATATTAATTATTTTTGCAGATTAAAATCGATGTTCTTTTAAGTATGTCAATATTATTATAGATGGCACATTGATTCATTATATTGTGGTTATTCCCAAATTCTGAAGCTTGATTTTTTTTTTCACAAGTGAAATTTTCAATAAACTATTGTAATATACTAGAGACTGATTCTTTTTTTTCTCCATTTTCTTATGGTTAATTTTAAAAAAATTAATTTTAACTTGAACTATCATAAAGTATTAGGAGGAAACTTTCTAGTTTAAAATCGTAAGTTTTGTATGCTCCCAAAGCTGCCTAGTGTTCAGTTCTTACCTCCTTCCCATCTCAGAACTTGTGATTATGGCCAAGGAGGCAGACATTTATACTTTTATTTTTTTTTCTACTCTTGCTGAGTACAAAATAACACTCAATTTTTGTAAAAGTGATCCTATTTCAAATCAGAAAACTGCCTCACTAGAATATATGTTCCTATTTTGGAAAGCTACTTTAAAGATATTTTGTTTCTAGCTTTCATATTGATTATATCATTTCTTATTTTAGGAAAATGAGATTAAGTATCATTTTAAAGCAATAATGGGCAATTCAGAATATATAATTTTTCAGATGAGATCTTGGTCAGTAGACAAGATAAAAGATAAATTGAGAAGTTTGAGATACTTTTAGATAATTTGTAGAAATGCAATGGTGTAGAATTATCAAGTTTTATTGAAACAACATTCATAGTAGGGAGAATGTATGTCTGAATGCTTTTCTAAGTTCACAGGCTGAATAGATGTTAAATGTAGGTGAGACAAATACATCTTTAAATTTCTTAATTTAACATGTAATTTGGGTATTTTATAGATTTTGTTTAGTAGGTTCACTTTTCAGTTTGTAAATTCAATGTAAAGCAGTTATCTGGGAAAAAGCAAATGTCTATTAAAAGACATGAGAAAGCCACTACTTACCTAAGGTATATAGGGACTTAAAAATACAAAGCATAATAATTTTATAGTCTTGACTTTTTTTTCTCTGTTCAGTAAACTAAAAAAAAAAAATAACATACAGTTTGTTTTTCTGCAAGTACCCTAGAACTTTTATTTGTTATTCAATATACCTTAATTTTGTTACATTGCATATTTTAATATGAATTTCTTATATTATTTTTATTAGTTTATAAAACTATAAAAGGGATATATAAAATTTTCATCCAGTTCAATAAGCATCTATTTAGTGAATCTTTGAAAATGTTTATTAGTTAAGCATGCTTAGTAAAAATGTATATAAAGAGGAACCACTGTGAAAAACAGGAGCCATTTAAAAATTCCTTGGTAGTTTTATTTTCTTTTCAGATCATTTTAGTAATTAGAAGATAGTGCTGGCTAATTGTTCATCAACTTTTGAATCATTCATTAAAAGCAAAAATTGCTTGAAATGACCATGTGCCATTTTCTCCCCCATTTATTTATTAATCTGTTGTTCACTCTGGTGTTAATTCAACAACTTTTTAATTGATTTCATCAAAGATTAACAATCTTTCAATACTTCTAGCAGTGGTTCTTAAAATCCAGTTTCAATATGTAGCAATAGGAATTCTAACACTGTAATGACAAATAGAGTGTTGAAGAATTATTCCTAATAACAAAACTTTTTTTTAATCCATTGTTAAGTTTAACAGTCAATATTATTTATTTCTACTTTTTTTTGCCAGGATGTTTTCTGAGGATGGGTTCTTTTAGATAAACTGCATCAGGGAAGAGACACTAAATCCATGTTGTTCTTTTTTACATTTTTTATAAAACAGGACGTTTTAAAATTTTGATTTATAGCATCGCAGTAAATCAATCTTCTCTATGTTTCCCTGAATCACTTTCATATTCTCATTTTTAAGCAGTAGTCTTCACAAATATTTTTATGGAACCAAATGCCTAATAATTGTAGCACACCACACAGTCTTTTAAAAAGTTATGAAAATACAATTCTTGTGTTTAATGATATCCAGAAAGCATAATATTCTGAGAAAAGAAATTCCCTTTAGTCAATTTAAAATTAAACACTCTAATGCAAAAGGATATCTAAGGTGAAAGATGTTTGTGTAATGCTAAACATAACCAAAGAAACTGTGGTTTTAGCAAAGGTACTATTGCTCTATTTTATCAAGTGCCAGAAGTTGCATAATGAAAGTCTTTCAGTTAGTGAAAATATAAGTAAAAACACATAAAAATACCACCCAGCTGGTAGAGATCTTCCTAATTTTTACCTGATTGTATTTCTGAAGAAATATGGCAGGGCTGTCATAAATTTTCAACATGAACTGCATTTTTGTTGCCAATTTCCATATCCTTTAAAAAGTGCTGAAGCGTGCATTTGCTATTTATGTTTGCAGTAGACTGAGTACACTTTTACTATTTGTGGTTTTAGAAATTGGAAACAACCAAACAGTGGTGCTATGGTCTAAAAAAATAAATTTTAAACAGCTGCGGGACAGTATTTTTAGAAGGGTAGGAGTCCTCCTTCTAAGGCAATAGAACTGTCTCCCACCCCCCTTAAAAATGGAATATGGTCACATACATAAAGTTAGGTTTCCATTGTCTTTTATCTATGAATGATTAAATGAACAAAATTAAAAGTATGCTTTTGTTAGCTATGAAAAATAGTTTTAGCATCCTTAGATTCAACTTTTTGCTAACCTGCAAATGTTTGTTACTGTTCTGAGTTTAATCACTTTATAGACTTGTATCCTCACAAAGACCCCTCCATGGACAGGAACTATCCTTATCTTACAAATGAGGAAACAGGCTTCAAGAGAAGGTCAGTCACTGCCCAGAATCACAAAGTTTCTCAGTGGTAGGCCTGATTCAAGCGAGACTTGAGCTCCAGATCCACTGATCCCAGGGTTTTTCAACCTTGTGTTTTGTGCAGATCCCATTGAAAGGGGAAAAGAAAGTCTTATAGATCCATTTCAACTTAAAGCACTGTTATGCTAACATTACTGAAATATGTAAAAACATAAAAACCTTGGTGGCAAATTTTTATTGCATTTAAATCTAATGAAATTCTAAAATCAAAACATTTAGAAATTAAAAACAAATCCTTAATACCAATAACAGAATAATGATCTTAATTTAATCTGACAGACTTTAGCCTCCGAAAATACGTCCTTTCCTCAGTGTGACTGCTGTGACATAAGAGTTTGTTAATGTTTTTCTAGTGGCTTGCAATCTTTTTTCACATCAGGGCACAAGCAACAATTAGTATTCATAGGACCATAGGCTCTAAAAGCATTAGGTTGCTTCTTAGGATACAGTAGTTTAGGAGCATCCAAAATACCCTTAGCCCCAGCAGCCACCCCACAGGCTGAGGGTATTGAAATCAATGCACCTGTACCCAATTGGCGGCTTTTTCCGAGAAACATGGGTTGGAAAGCTCTGATCATTGCTCTCTTTTTCCTTGTGATAATTCAGTTACCTGTGGCTTTTCTCTATTCTAGCTATGAAAGCTATGTATAGTGTATACTGGCATTATTTGGCCGTTATTTTTATAGTAAGTTAGCATTATTACATACTAGTAGCCTGGTGCACGAAATTCGTGCACATTAAAAGGTAATTAATTGCCCTAACCGGTTTGACTCAGTGGATAGAGCATCAGCCTGCGGACTCAAGGGTCCCAGGTTCGATTCCGGTCAAGGCATGTACCTTGGTTGCGGGCACATCCCCAATGGGGAGTGTGCAGGAGGCAGCTGATCAATTTTTCTAACTCTCTATCCCTCTCCCTTACTCTCTATAAAAAAATAATAAAATATATTTAAAAAAAGAAACATCAATGATGAGAGAGAATCATTGATGGGATGCCTCCTGCATGCCCCCTACTGGGGCTCGAGCCCGAAACCCAGGCATGTGCCCTGACTGGGAAT
>NW_006300048.1:4564481-4566182 GCF_000327345.1 Myotis davidii | reverse complement strand
CGCCCTGGCCTCCACCTCAGCAACTCAGGACTGACTGCTGCTGGGCGCTCCTGGTGCTCTGAGGGTGGGTTCTTTCCTAAGGCCACAGGGGAAACAGCTGGGGAGGGTGCAGCCCTTGGTAAAGCAACCCAGGATTCAGTTGGTCCAGACTCTGAGGGCGGGTTCCTGTCTCAAACCCCGCCCTTTCTGGAAACAGCTCCGGGAAACAGTTCAGGGGAGGGCACAGCCGTTGCCAAGACAACCCCTGCAGGACTGACTTTTTTCTGGTGGGTCGCCAGCCAGACCCCGGTCGTGATGAACACCACCCATGGTTTTTATATAAGTAGACTAGAGGCCTGTTGCACAAAAAGATTCATGCAATAGGCCTTCCCTTCCCCTGGCTGCCAGCACCAATTTTCCTCCAGCACCCGGGACCCAGGCCTTTGCTCTGGCCAGAGCCTCCTTCAAGCATTCGCTGCTCCGGCCAGAGCCACCTTCAGTCTTCGCTCTGCTGCTTTGTGCCTACATATGCAAATTAACCACCATCTTTGTTGACGGTTAATTTGCATGTCCCCCTGATTAGCCAATGGGAGGCATAACAAAGGTACGGTCAATTGCCATGTTTGTCTATTATTATATAAGTAGATTCCCTCTTCCCTGGCTCCCCATCATCCTGTTACAATTATAGAGACTTTGGCTGCCACTTCATTGTTTTTTTGACAACAAAATTTAATCTTGTAAAATTATTACTGAAAATTTGTATAAATTTGCTAAATGAATAGCCAACTTCTTTTGGAGTTAAAATTTTTAAGCAGTATGAGATTAGATGAATAGTCAGGATGAGATTGGGTTAAAATAGGGTTGATTTATTAATTCACTGTAATAAAAAATGTATAGCATATTCAGTTTAACTTTCTATTGCAACTTCTTTTTATTGCATACAACCATAGTATATTTTCTCTAGAACCAAATATATGTTCATAGTACCTTTGATGCTGATTTGGAGAACTAATGTATGAATGAACTAGTAAAGGAAGGTGACATAGTTGATATTTTAAATTTCTGATGTGGAACAGATATTTGTTCAATGTCTGTTTAAACCAAGACAGATTTTATACATATAGATAAAATATTTAAAATTTTAAAAACTACATGTTAGCTCACAGAACTAAAGTTAGTTTTCTTTAGTGGTTATCATAGTCTTTTTTTTTTTAAATGTGATGTAACACGTTTATTGATTTGCGGATATAGTACCATCCTTGCATCCCTGGCATAAATCCTACTTGGTCATGATGTATGATCTTTCTGATGTACTGCTGGATCCAATTTGCTAAGATTTTATTGAGGATTTTGGCATCTATGTTCATGAGGGATACAGGCCTGTAATCCTCTTTCATTGTGTTGTCTTTATCTGGTTTTGGTATTAGGGTGATGCTGGCTTCATAGAATGAGCTTGGAAGTGTTCCTTCCTCTTGAATTTTTTGTAGTAGTCTGAGGAGGATAGGTTTTAGTTCTTCCTTGAATGTTTGGTAAAACTCCCCTGTGAAGCCGTCTAGTCCTGGGCTTTTGTTTGCTGGAAGCTTTTTGATGACTGCTTCAATTTCTTCCATAGTTATTGGCCTGTTGAGATTTTTAGATTCTTCCTGATTGAGTTTTGGAATGTTGTATTTTTCTAGGAATTTGTCCATTTCCTCCAGGTTGTCTAGTTTGTTGAATGCCTGC
>NW_006300048.1:4549268-4561648 GCF_000327345.1 Myotis davidii | reverse complement strand
GAGGGGAAAAAAAAAAAGGATAAAAAAGGAAGAAAAAAAAAAGGAAAAAAAAGGGGAAAAAAAGGAAAAAAAAGGGAAAAAAATTGGTTTTTCAGTTAAAAGGTGAAAAAAGAAAAAAAAATTGCAGTTGAAGGTCCTTTGGTTCTTCTGTTCTTCAGTCTGGCTCGCCTTTAGTCCTGCCAGGTATTCAGGAGAGTGTTGAGTTTCCCCGCGATACACTGTTCCTCTGTGTTGTAAACCGCAGTCCTTATTTTAAAGCAGGCTGTATTTGTTTCCCAGACTGCCTTATTTTGTGTTTAGCAAAGAGTCAGTTTGTGGCTCAGCCTCTGGGTGGCAATGTTCTGGGGTTGGCCTCTGAGGCTATACGGCTTCTCTATCGCACCTAAAACTGATTTCAAGAATGTGGTTATCATAGTCTTTACATATGCACGAGGACTCACTTTCTCCAAAAATTCTAATAATCTTTGGATGAATAGGACACATAGTACACATTTTCTTAAAGTTTTACATTGCTCTTATTTGCCTATATTCTAGGATATTAGAAGTAAGAGGGCTTTAAATTCTTTTGTTTTATTTTTGTCTTAAGCCTTATATAATTTTATATTTCTGACTTACCACATGTGTTGTATGTAAAATTTCTGCAGTAGACATCTAACTTAATGGGATATCATAATCAAGATGTTCAGTTCATTTTATTCTCAGGGCCAATAACTCTTTTGCTTTGATTAGAAATATTAAAGCAGAAAAATATTGAATAAATTTTGCATCCTTGTGTGTTAAAAGCTTATAAATATTCAAAATATTCTTTTCCTGAGAAAAGAACACTCGTTTAAATAGTGTTAGTTTATTAATAAACTCTCTAAATGATAAATACAAAAAATTGCCTAATTATTTGTTCTTGTAAGACTCTTATTTAGAATATAGTTAAATGTGCCCTCTTGTAAAAAAATAAAATTAAAGCTAAAAAACAAATTTAAACTTATTTTTTGAAATAACTAAAGTTCATATGATTTCAGTTCTCCATTCTCATTTCAAAGCAAATGATTCTTAATTTTAGTCATATTTTTGCATTTTAATTAAGTTTTTGTTTAAAATGTTAATGTGTTTCATTTTGATTATTTTTTAGTTCTCGTTCTCTCTCTCTCTCTCTCTCTCTCTCTCTCTCTCTCTCTCTCTCTCTCTCATTTCCATCTCTCCAAACTCACTATCAGATTCAGGATTATAATACCTGAATGAGAACCTTGACTTCTTTCATCACAAAACTAAGAATTTAAATTGACTAAGAGTTCAAGTGACTGCCTCTAAAACATAATCAGGCATATCCTGGGGATGGATAGCAATTTCTAAGAAATCGGAATTGAAGAGATTTGAAGAATAGGAGTAATGGACTAAGGAAATTTATTTCCTTCTCATAGCTTTCCCATGAGCTAATGTTGCCTCTTGGACAACAGTCTCTCTGACATCAGTTTACTTAGTAACATAAATGAATATGAGGTGACTGCAGTAAAATATGTTAGACATGAAGCAGGTGTAAAATTTGAAGCCATCAATTAAGACACTGGGTATATTAATATTTTTTACGGTCATGACCTGAGTTGTTTTAAGCCACGGACACTGGGAGTCCTGATATATTACTCTCTCCTCTTTTGCTAGAGTAGATGACGTAATTATTTTTAAATTGGTCATACTGTGGTAATTGCGATTTAATAAAAACAAAAATTTCATAAAATTTAATTTTTGATAACTTTTTCTGTCTTAAAATGCCTACCTTATTTTATTGTCTTCTTTTAAAGTTTATAGTCTTTTTTTTTAAAGAGCAGTTTTAGGTTTACAGAAAAACTGAGCCGAAAGTACAGAGGTTCCCACATGCTCCTACCATCACTGCTCTTCCTCCTGTTTCTCTTACAATTGACAAGCCAATATTGATATATTCTGTCTATTAAGTATTCGTCTACTTAATTAAATAGGGAAGTATTTTTTCATGATGTTTCAGCACAAAGAATTGGTCTGTTTAAGGAATTTAAATAAGTAAAAACATTCATCGAAGTTTAATGTCAGGTTTGAACGCACAGGACATGCGTTCTGTCTTGCTTAGGGACACTTTATATTGAACCCACTGATTTCTGTGGGCCTATTAGAATTTTTCAGTTCATCTTAATTTGAACTTCCAATACCATTTCTTAAATGCTTGAAAAATTTTAAAGATGTATGTAGATTTCTTCACCCACCAATTTTATTTCTTAGATATTTTGGGAACAATTTTATACTATATGTCATCAGTTGGAGTTGTGCAGTGCATATTAAAGCTTTAAAAGCAAATTAAAAAAAAATTTACGAAGAGGCAATGGTTAATGAGATTATATAGGTTTCAATTGCATAATTCTATGATGCATCATCTGTATGTTGCATTGTGTGCTCACTGTCCAAAGTCAAACCTTCTATCACCATATATTTGACCCCTTTTATGCTTTACTACTCCCACTCCCTTTCCTCTGGTAACTACCATACTGATGTCTGTATCTATGAGTTTTTAGTTATTTGTTTTGTTAATCCTCACCTGAGGGTCTATTTTCCATTGCTTTTCAAAGAGTGGGCGGGATGGGGAGAGAGAGAAACATCAATGTGAGAAAGACACATTGACATGTTGGCTCCCACTTATGTCCCTACCAGGGGCAGGGAGCAAACCCTAACCCAAAGTACATGCCCTTGACTGGGAATCGAACTGAGACACTTTTGTGCACAGTTTGACGTCCTGACCACTGAGACACGCCGGCTAGGGCTGTTTGTTTTTCTTATTTGTTCATATCTTGATTTCAGTCATATCCCACATATTAGTGAAATCATATGGTTGTTAACATTTTCTGACTTATTCACCTGGCATGATATTCTCAAAATCCATCCATGTTTCAAATGGCAGGATTTCATCTTTTCAAATTTTTATACTAAAGAAACCTATTTTATATGTTCAATGTAATGGTTACAGAAGTCTTTGATAGTGGAACCCACAACTTTCAGAATACTTTTGAGTAGAGCCAAAGTTAGGAAAATGATGCCCTTAAAGCTGCATACAGTGGGAAATTCCCTTGGCCTAGTGCCAAAGGGAAGATAAAAAGTTAAAATAATAATTTTTACTATGAATATAAAGGGATCTTTCTGTGATGACTTTTCAAAAACTGTTTCTAGTCCTCTACCTATTAAAACTGGCCAATTGTATTACATGTAGTTGTGACATCAAGGAACATAGGGTTACTACTAATGGCTTTCCAATCAAAATAAAATTACTTTGCTATTCCTGTGTGAAAAAAGGGGTCTCAAACTTAGGGGTTTGTTTTGTCTCACAAATAAATTCTCCTGGAAGGAATATTATTTTCGTTGGTGGTGAGGACTTCCTCTTTGATTTTGTATGACTGGACCAATTCAAGTGTCTTTGGTGGTCTTTTAGTTTGGGAATTGATTTTAAAAAATCTTACTTTACCTTTTCTGATAAATAACCACTGTAGTGCTCTCATTCAAATTCCTTCTTATGGTTTCCTCTATAGATCTAGAGTAGGACTGGCACATGAGCTTTTCTGAAGCTTATTTTTCAGAAGTGAACCATGGTTCTCTGACATCTTAGACTGATGAGAACATTAACATTTTTTATTCGTTGAACTGAAATATAAAAATATGTTTTTCATATTAGAGACTGATATTTCAAAGGCTTTGTTTCTGATTTAAAAATGTGAGTTTTAATGCCAACTTAGGATTTATGAGCATGGCAAGGAGAAAATAAAGTATCTTCCTTTTAGCTTTTAATTATTTCTTAAACTGTTTATTACTTTTGTAACTTACATATTAAATTTCTACCTAGTGCTCTGTGCATTTTATCATATGCTTCTTTCTTTGAATATTTGAATTTTCTACATAAAATTTTTTTAGTATATACATTATGTTTAGCTATTTTCAAGTTCTAGGATACAGTATAGGATGGTTCGTAATGGGCTTTTAAAAATTTTTATTTCTTAATTATGTAAGAGTTTTGAGGATACAGTAATTACCTGAAGAATTTTCTTTTTTTTCTTCAGTGTTTATAACATACAAAATTTGCTTTTGCCCAATTTAATTTTATTTGTTTGGAAAGTAAGACATATGATTTCTGACATTTTTTTAAAAAAAATTCCTTCCTAAGAAAGTACCAATGATATTTGTCACTATAAAGAGAAGTTATTGTACAGTGAATAATTTACTCATATAGTAGAATAGAAAGATTGCTATGAGATGAATTCAAATTACTTGTAAGAATAAATAACATGGTTTAATAGTGGTAAGCACTGAGGTATGTAGTATATGCTACAGTAGAAAGCAGTATGAATCCAAATGTAAATAAGTTGGTTTTTATATCCTCAAATACATCTATTTTACTTCCTCAGATAACCCTTTGCCCTTGCTACATTTTTCTCCTAAACTTCTGTTCCTAGCCTAGCCCTCCTAATATTTATGTCATTTTACTCAGATCACTTCTAATATTACCCCATCTGAAATTATTACCTTGGCCACTACCATCCTATCTAATAAAAGAGAAACATGGTAATTAGCGTACAACCGCTACCCTTCCCATTGGCTAATCAGGGCAATATGCAAATTAACTGCCAGCCAAGATAGCGGCCGGCAGCCAGGCAGTTGGAAGTGAACATGAGGCTTGCTTGCTTCAGTGACGGAGGACTCCAATGTTCCCCGCCTGCCGCTGCCGGCCACTGAGCTGCAACTCTAAGTAACTATGTTACAAATATAGAAGCTAAACAAAACCCCAGAAACCTGCTTTAGTTGCCGGGCTTCAGCCAGCAGGATCGCAACATTGTTTCAAATACAGAAGGTAAACAAAGGCCAGAAATCTGCTTTCAGCAGCAGAGGCCTAAGAGCTGGAGCCTCAGAGCTAAAGCTGGCCCAGAATAAAAAAGAAAAAAAGGAGCGGTTGGGAACTTCAGTCACTCGCCAGCCTGAAAACAGCCCTCAGCCCCTCACCCAGGCAGGCCAGGCACCCCAGTGGGGACCCCCACCCTGATCCAGGACACCCTTCAGGGCAAACCAGCTGGCCCCCACCCATGCACCAGGCCTCAATCCTATATAGTAAAAGGGTAATATGCCTCCCAGCACCAGGATAAGCGGAGCCGCGAGGCCTCCTGGCACCGGGATCAGCATGACAGGGGGCAGCGCCCAAACCCCTGATTGCCCTGTGGCTCTGTGTGTGACAGGGGGTGGGGCCACAACCTCCCTATCCACCCTGCTCTGTTCGTGATAGGGGAAGGCGCCCCAACCCCCTGATCAGCCCTGCTCTGTGCCTGATAGGGGGGAAGCTCCCCAACCCCCTGATTGCCCTGCGGCTCTGTGTGTGACAGGGTGTAGCGCCCCAACCCCCTGATCGGCCCTGCTCTGTGTGTGACAGGGGGAGCTCCCTAACCCCCTGATTGGCCCTGCTCTGTGCGTGACAGGGGGTGGCGCCGCAACCTCCCCATTGACCCTGCCTTGAGTGTGACATGGGGCGGTGCCCCAACCCCCCAATCGGCCCTACCCTGAGCATGACTGAGGGGGGCATCGCAACCTCCCGATCCGCCCTGCTCTGTGCATGACAGGGGGCGGCGCCCCAACTCCCCAATCGGCCCTCCTCTGAACCCGACCAGGGGCTGCACCTAGGGATTGAGCCTGCCCTCTGCCACCCGGGAGCAGGCCTAAGCCAGCAGGTTGTTATCTCCCGAGGGGTCACAGACTGAGAGATGGCACAGGCCGGGCTGAGGGACCCTCCTTCCCCCTGGAGTGCACAAATTTTTGTGCACCGGGCCTCTAGTCCTATATAATAAAAGCCTAATAAGCTAAGTGTCCAGTTGTGTGGTTGGCCATTCAACCAATCAGAACGTAAATATGCTAATGATATGCTAAGGATGCTCAACCACTTGCTATGACGTGCACTGAACACCAGAGGGCAGACAGTTGACCGGTTCACCAGTCACTCTGAAGTGCACTGACCACCAGGGGGCAGATGCTCCGACTGGTATGTTAGCTTGCTGCTGGGGTCCGGCCGTTTGGGACTGAGTGAGACGGGCTGGACAAGCCCTGGAGCCCCCCCACAACCCTCCTGGCCTCGATCATGCACCGGTGGGGTCCTTTGGCCTGGCCTGCGCCCTCTTGCAATCTAGAACCCCTCGGGGGATGTTGGAGAACCGGTTTTAGCCCAATCCTGCAGGCCTAATATGCAAATCGACCGGATGGTGGAACAACCGGTCGCTATGATGTGCACTGATCACCAGGGGGCAGACACTCAACACAGGAGCTGCCCCCAGCCTGCAGGCCCTGGCAGGCAGCAGCAGTGGGGACAGGGACGGCGAGCGGGAGGCGCCAGGCCAGCCAAGGTGGTGCCAGTGGGGGGCCCCCCCACAGATTGGCCCTGAGCACTGACCAGGCCTAGGGACCCTACCTATGCACAGATTTTGTGCACTGGGATCTAAAGTAACACTCATCATCCTTTAGTCTCTTCTTTACCCAGCCTTATTTTATTTCATTGCACTTCTTCCTACCTGTCATTATAATGTACATTTATTTGTTTTTTCCTTCTTTTGTTTTCTCTGTTAGAATGTAAGCTAAGAGTACATTGCCATTCTTTGCCTTTGCTTTATCCCTAAGGGCTTCCCTAGAAGGCTGCCTGCCTAATACATAAACATTTTTGAGTAATGGGATTAATGAGTTTTGGTAAATCCTGTAGCTTCTTAGGCTATGGTTTTTTATGGCTAAAATATGTGATCAAATTCCACGGTTCCCTTCCATTTCATGTATGAAGTCTTTTGTTCTTTTCTATACATCAATTTGGTAACTTATTTTATGGCACTAAGTGATTTATATCATTGTGATTGAATTTGCATGTCTTTTGCTCTAATATATTCTAAGCTACTCCAGTATGCAATCTTGCATATTGTGTGAATATTTTGTTTCATATGGATCCCATTATCTGGCAAGAGCAACAGATTAAATATTCTGGTTAACAAAGATTTAACATACATTGAATATCTAATATTCAAAGATTTACAGCACAGTAAAGTACCTTTGATATTAACCTATAAACACACATGCAAGTTTTTCTTAAGAAAGCATTTTGAAAGTTTGCTTTCCTTCTAAATCTATTAGTATAGAAATTTAAAAATGTTTTCTGGTTGGTTATGTAATGGTTAGAGCGAGGGCTTTGATGTCAGACACACATAGGTTCAAATATTATTCCTGATTAGTTAGTTATATGATTGTGGATAAGTAACTTTTCTTTATTTTTATTGTTGATACTATTATAGATGTCTCCATCTCCCTTCCCCCCATCACCTCCTTTGCCTGCCTCCACCCAGGTCCTGACCCTCTGGCTATCACCATACTGTTGCCTGTGTCTATGGGTTATGATATGTTCTTTGGAATGTGAAGGGACAAGTAGCTTTTCTTTTAATTTTTTTATTCTTTATTGTTTAAAGTATTACACGAGGCTCCTTTCCCCCCCAGTGACCTCCTTATTGCCCCATTTCCCCCGCATCCTCCCACTCATGCCCTCACCCCCCTGTTGTCTGTGTCCGTTGGTTATGCTCATATGCATGCATACAAGTCCTTTGGTTGATCTCTTACTCCCTCACCCCCACCTTCCCTCATATGTTGGACAGTCTGTTTGATGCTAGCTTTTCTTTTCTTGTTATATGCTGCCTACAAGAGAATTACTTTACCTTTTAGGACACACATAGACTGTAAGTGAAGGGATGCAAAAAGATATTTCATGCAAACAGAAACTAAAATTAAGTGGATAGTTATATAAGACAAAATTGTACTTAAAACCAAATACTGCAACAAGCGCTAGACGTCATTATATAATGATAGAGAGATCAATTCATCAAAGGTATAATATTTATAAATATTGATGAAGCCAATGTAGGAGCACCTAAATACAGTATACAAAGAAAATACTAGCAGATCTTTAGGGAGAAATAGGCAATAATATAATTATAGTAGGAGACTTCAATACCTCACTGTGAGCAATAGATTGTCCAGACGGAAAATCTATTAGGAAATTTAACATATGGCTTAACATATATTTACAGAACATTCCACCCAACAGTAGCAGAATGCATATTCTCAAGTACACATGAAGCATTCTTTTTTTTAATATACTTTATTGATTTTTTTTTTACAGAGAGGAAGGGACAGGGATAGTTAGAAACATCGATGAGAGAGAAACATCGATTAGCTGCCTCCTGCACACCCCCTACTGGGGATGTCCGTGCAACCAAGGTACATGCTCTTGACCGGAATCGAACCTGGGACCCTTCAGTCCGCAGGCTGATCCACTGAGCCAAACCGGTTAGGGTACATGAAGCATTCGTAAGGATAGATCATATATTATGCCACAAAACACATCTTAATAAATTTAGGAAGATTGAAATCTTATCAGATATCTTTTCTAACCACAATGGTATGAAAGTAGAATTCAGTTACAAGAAGAAAATTGGAAAACATGTGAAAATTAAGTAACATTATTCTCAACAACCAATGAGTCAAAGAAGAAATAAAAATGCAAATAAGAAAATATCTTGAGACAAATGAAAATGGAAACAGCAACAAAACTTATGGGATACAATAACAGCAGTTCAAAGAGAGAAGTTTATAGCAATAAATGCCTACATTAGGAGTTAAGAATGATCTCAAATAAACCTAACTTTATACCTGAAAAAAGTAGAAAAAGAACAAACTAAGCACAAAGTTAGTGGAAGGAAGGAAATAACAAAGATCAGAATAGGAATTAATGGAAGAGAGACTAACAGACAATAAAAAAAAAGTCAATGAAACTAAGAACCTTGTGTTTTGAAAATAAAATAGACTGACCTTTAGGTAGGCTAACCAAGAAAAATAGGACAGAAATATAAAATTAAAAATGATAGTAAAGTCATTAAAAGTAATAACATAAAAATGCAAAGAAGTATAAAAGACTTTTATGACCAGTTATATCCTCACAAATTGCACAATCTAGGGATAACATTTACACACACTTAATTTCATAAAACTGAATCAAGAAGAAATAGAATGCATAGACAAACCAATAAGAGATTGAATTGGTACTTGAAAACTGTCCACCAAAGAACATTACAGTCAGATGGCTTCACTGGAGATTTCTACCAAATATTTAAAGAAGAATTATTAGTCCTTCTCAAACTATTAAAAAAAAATACATGAGAAGGGAGCACTTCCAAACTCATTTTTGGAGGCCAGCATTACCTGGGTTGTGGGTTTGATTCCAAGTTGGGTTGTGGGAGGGAGGCAACATTGATATTTCTCACATTGATGTTTCTTTCTCTCTTTCTTTCCCTTCCTCTCTCCAAAATCCATGAAAAAGCATATCTTTGGGTAAGGATTTAAAAAAAAAGACGTGTTATATCTAAATATATCTATCTATCTATATCTATCTATCTATCTATCTATCTATCTATCTATCTATCTATTTTCTATCTATCTATCTACCTACCTACCTACCTACCTATCTATCAATCATCTATATATCTAAAAGCCTAAGCGACCAGCTGACTGGCCAACTAGCCAGTAGCTATGATGCGCACTGACCACCAGGGGGCAGACCCTCAACTCAGGAGCTGCTGAGCCATGGTGACTTGGCAGCTGCAGTTCTCAGGTGACGCACCCAGAGCCTGATTCCAGGGTGCGTCACCCGAGAACTGCCCTCTCGCAATCTGGAACCCCCCAGGGGAAGTCAGAGAGTCAGTTTCAGCTCGATCCCTGCAGGCCAGACTGAGGAACCCCACTGGTGCACGAATCCGTGCACCGGGCCTTGAGAGAGAGAGAGAGAGAAAGAGAGAGAGAGAGAGAGAGAGAGAGAGTATTATATAATGTTTAGAAACTCCTAGAACACTTAATAGAACTTGGTCACTAAGAATATATTCTAGGAAGTACTTTAAAATGCTATGTTGTACCATTTTGAGGTGTACCTTTAAAATTATTTCATAAAAAAATTTCCATTAAACTCAGGGAATCAAGAGATTCAGGTTCTAATTTCTAATTGATTTGTAACTGTGACTGGGTAGTGATATAATCTAAGTCTCAGGTCCACATTTGGCTAGAGTAGAGATCACCATAGTTTTTTTGAACTCTAGAATTATAGGATTTTGCTATCTGAGATATCTTGATTCTAAGATTTGTATTTTAACTTCTTAAAGGTAGGATATTTTTAAAATTGATAAATATGTTTATAGCAATAATTTTTCCTCCTAAACTTTTATTAATCAGTGGTTTCTTATAATCAATATCTCAGATTTAAGGAGTGATGGAAGTTGCCTATTCTACGGGAGTTTATTTAAAAAACAATTTTTAAATCCCATATTAAAGTTTAGTTAGAAAGTCCTACATTTTGTGTACTCTTAAGTAATTTTTGTAATGTTTATAAATTAAACACAACAAAATAAAGGACACAATGATAATAGAGAACACAATGGTAATATAAATCAGACACTTCTTTTTAAATTCTTATTGTTTTAAAAATATATTTGTATTGATTTCAGAGAGGAAGGAGAAGGGAGAGAGAGCTAGAAATATCAGTAATGAGAGAGAATCATTGATGAGCTGCCTACTGCACTCCCCACACTGGGAACTGAGCCTACAACCCCAGTATGTGCCCTGACCAGGAATTGAACTATGACTTCCTGGTTCATAGGTCAATGCTCAATCCCTGAGCCATGCTGGCCGGGCAACATTTTTTTTCAAAAATTACAATTAACAGAATATAAACTTGAAACATATTTTATGGAACCATATTACCTCTGAATTATGACTAAGAAAGTGAAGTGGTAGAAAAATACTGGATATAGACTTGCTAGTAAACTTTGAATTTGATTTTGTCTTTGCCACCATCTTCTTTTATTATGTGGGCCAAGTAGCTTAACTTTCTTTTAATTTTTTGGGCGAGAATGAAATTATCAGCTCTTTAATTCAAAGACCTAAATGTTGTGATAAAGCTTTGTGAAGATTATATGTTTTTAATATATTTGAAAAATGTAAAGCAATATACAAGTGCATGATTTTGGGCTGTTTGTAACTTACTTTTTTCTTTTTTTAAATATATTTTATTGATTTTTTACAGAGAGAAAGGGAGAGAGATAGAGAGTTAGAAACATCGATGAGAGAGAAACATCGATCAGCTGCCTCCTACACATCTCCTACTGGAGATGTGCCCGCAACCCAGGTACATGCCCTTGACCGGAATCGAACCTGGGACCTTTCAGTCCGCAGTCTTACGCTTTATCCACTGAGCCAAACCGGTTTCGGCTACTTTTTTCTTTTAAAATGTGGGTTTTTCTTTTGTTCTTAGTGAGAAAAAGAATAAAAATAATGCCCTATCTAAAATAACACTAATAATTTTTTTCATGAATATCTCTTAAGGAAGCTAGAAAAAAAAAGGAAACATTATATGGTAAGTTCTTATTACAGTTTTAAAACTGATATATTAGATTTATTTTTCTTTCTTTTTTATAATCCTTACCTTAGGATATGTTTAGAGAGAGTAAGGGAGAAAGAAAGAGAAACATTGATCAGTTGCCTTCCATAAGCACCTGGACCAGGGATCAAACCCTCAACCTAGGTGTGTGCCCTGACCAGGAACCGAACCTGCAACCTTTTGTTGTAGGGAATGACACTTTAACTAACTGAGTCACCTAGCCAGGGCTCACAGAATTATTTTCTAATTAAACAAGGCATGTTATGACCTTTTATTGGTAGTAAATTATATATAACATAAAATTTACCATTTTAACCATTGTTAAAGTGTATAGTTCAGTGGCATTAATTACATTCACAATATTGTGTAATGGTCATCATTATCTATTTCCATAAGTTTGTTTTTATTAATTGACTATTTTTCTGCATAGTTTTAGGTTTATAGAAAAATGAATAGTAGAAAGTTTATATATACTCTCTTCCTGTATTCCTCTTTCCTTTATTCTTAGCTTCTTGCATTAGTGTGGTACATTTGTTACAATTGATGACCCACATACATTCTGTGGGTTTTGACAAATGTATAGCAACATGTGTCCACCATTCCAGTGTCATACAAATAGTTTCACTGTCCTAAAAAGCCCCTGTGCTCCACCCATTCATCCCTTCCTGCTGCTTTCCCACAACTCCTAGCAACCACTTATCTTTTTACTAAATTCACTATCATGAAATATCTAAACATTTTAAAAAGTTAGTTAATCAGAATATTTGGAGAATATAATTGTTTAAATACATTAGTAAGGTGAAATATAATGTATAAACCATTGTAATAAATGTTCAATTTAAGTAGAACCTATTGCTACAAACCACTCATATGTTCTTTTAGCTCATTT
>NW_006300048.1:4517626-4549131 GCF_000327345.1 Myotis davidii | reverse complement strand
ACGTTCATGTTGCTACTGTTATGAATCGTCATGTAAATATCTGATCTGCAGGATGGTCTTAGGCGACTCCTGTGAAAGGGTCGTTCGACCGCCAAAGGGGTCACGACCAACAGGTTGAGAACCGCTGCACTAGAGGGTTAAAGAAATGTTTAATCTTGCCCACGATCACTCAGGAAGTTCGTGTCAGAACCTAGATTAAAAGTGGGGACTCTTCACCACTCAGGAAGAAAGGCCTGCACATGGGGAGCTCTTCTGGACTTCTTCCCTTCCTGATATTAAAGTCCAGTTGCTGAAGTGATCTAGAATGAAGGATCAGAGCCCAGTAGACCAGATTTATTCCTGAATACTAGAATTATGTGGTCAGATCCCCAGCCTAGCCACTGGCACCATAACATGGTACAAATATCCTATTTTCTAGTGATATTTTAGTTCAGTTTTGCTATTGGCATCATTACGGTGGTGTTAAAGTCTCAAGTATCTAAGTCAAAGGTTTTTGAAATATATCCGTTGCATGCTGACAACAGTCTTCTCCATTCTACTAAGATTGTAAACCCCAAATTAGAAAATACAATTTATAGTTGTTGGTTTTGAACCATTAAAAAGAACCAAACTTCTGTAAATAAGAGATTTTCAAGGTAGTGACATTTAATAAAAAACAACAACCCTTAGTTTGTGGAGATAGGAGCTCAGCTGTGGAATTAGCAGGCCTAATTTGATTGAAATCTGGTTCCTACAGTTTTGTGTCCACATATAAAGAGGATAGTATCTATAAAACAGGGACTCTACAGTTTCATTGATCAAATGAGATTATATTCACAAAACTCATAGCACAGGGCCTGGCATGTACTAAGTACTACCTTAGCTGCTTTTGTTAAAAAGGAGCCTTAACTGTTTGCAAAAATATAATGTCAGTACATGCTACTTTGGTGCTAAATTAGTGCTTAAAATAGTTAAGAAAATGTTTTATTTAAGCTTATGAAAACTTATAATAATATTTCTAGTTATAACCATAAACTTAAACACCTGTGAAGAAATGAGAATTAAGAGCAGTCCTATTTTGGTAAATAGATAATGAACAGTGTTTTTCTAAGGAAACCACAAAGAATTGCTCCATTGAATTCCTCAGTGTGTGGTGTCAGTGTTCAGCGTTGGTGTTGATGTGAACCTTCTGTGGTCCTTGGAGATCTATGTGCTTTGTGTGCATCTTCATTTCATCCTATCTTTGGGCCAAGCAGTTGTTGATTAGGAAATTTCTTTTTTCATTAGTAATTTTAGATTGTTTCTTTTATCATTGTTGAAGGATTGCCAGTACAATGTGCTGAGCTACTGATTTTTTTTCTTTTTAATATCTTCAGATTTTTTCTTCTTCTTCTATTTTGGAACATATTACATTCAATTGTTAATCATAAGAAAGTTGTGATGCCTAGTTTCAAGGAATTTAAAATCTTAAATGAAGAAGGTTAATACAAATATATACAGGGTAACTTAATAAAAATAAGAAAATAAATGACCATATTCTATTGGAATCCCATTCCACTACTTTTAAAAAAGCAAGTGGAATTTTTGTAAATGCCTTTCTATGAGAGGATGATTTCAGAGTTGTCTTCATTTTATAACAGCGAGGTATTAGTCTTACATTAGATTATGATCTAATTTTTATCTATCTTGAAGTGATTCACTGTTCGAGTTGGGGGTACTGGTTTGAAAGGCCCTCTTTAGTTATAAGCTGTAAAAATGCCATGTTGGTTTGGGGTTTTGATTAAAAATAGAGTGTGCTGATTTTTGTGTAGGTGTGCTTACCATTTTTGTTTACATTTACTCAATGTTGGTATTGCTTTTATTTCTAGCAAATATTTAAGTGTATTTTTGTCTTGTTTGTGTTATAAAATAGAAAAAGCAAAACTAAAGGTGTAAATTTATAAACATTTTATAACATGTTAAATACGGTATTCATTTTAGAAAATAACATCAGAGAAGTTGCCTTTTTTTCTTTGCCTCTTTCTGAACTTTTCTCTTGATAAATTAGAGCACTAAGATTAAATAAAACTTAATGCTGTTTTCATCATCTTAACACTGATACTTAAAATAGGTACAAAAATGAATACTTTTTAGAAATTTAAAGTTATTATAAACATGAACTGTTCTGTTGGAGATCTCAATACTTAACATTCACAATCAATCCATTCAGATATGACAGGAGTGGATTCATTAGGCTAATGTTGAGATTTGAAGCAAATCTGGAAGAGCCTATTGTTGATAGTCTTCATTGGCCAAATTCAAAGACTTTTGTAGATTTACTTTGAAATATAAATTAAAAAACACTGGGAGCTAAGTGAAATAAGCTAGTCAGAGAAAGAAAAGTACTATGTGATTTCACTCATATGTGGAATCCAATGAACACTATGAATTAACAAGCAAAATAGAGACAGGGTCATAGGCTGACAGCTGTAGGGTGGGGCGGGATTGAAAGGACTAGATGGGGGTGATGGAGTGTTTGAGCAATTAAAGAAAAAAAAAGACAAAATAATGGACAGGAACAACAGTGTGAGAATTGCAATGGGGAGGGGAAGAGGTGAAGGAGGGAAAATGGTGATGGAAGGATACTTGACTTGGGGTGGGGAACACAATACAGTACACAGATGATGTGTTGTGGAGTTGTGCATCTGAAACCTGTATAATTTTAACAAGTGACATCCCAATAAATTCAATTAAAAGGGAAAAAACACCCCCAGAAGCCAGCACGTATATAATACTTGAGCCTTGTATGTGCAGGGTGTCTTGATCCTATCGTCCATTTGCTGAAGGGGCATTATTATCTCAGAGAACTTAATTGACTTTCCCATAATTATAACACATAGTGACACCAAGATATTAGACTCTAGAGTCCATTCCTTTTCTCCATTTCCCAAGGAAATGTCTTGATGCTAAATTAATCTTAATGATTATTGGACTCATGATGTCTTCGAATTATTTTATATTATCTTCCATTGAATTTTGGGGAAAAATAATTAACAGTTTAAGCCAGCATTCTATTTTTTTCAAATTATAAGATAAATTTTATTTAGAAAGTAACAGAGATAGGAGTGAGCTGTAGAAGAAATGGGCTCAGGAAACAAGTTATAGAAGCAAAAGAAGGACCCTTGGAGCTTAGGAGAGAGATGGCTAAAGTAAAGCACCTTTTGGGGGGGGGGTAGAAAAGGAGGGAAAGGCACTGGGGTGCTTCTGGGTGGGTGAGTTGCCTAAGCCAGCATTCTTATATTCCTAGTCAGAAATGACAACTATAGAGTTACTAGGGAAATGTTAGGCCCTATGGAAATGAAAGTAATTGTATGATCTAAATTAAGTAAAAGAAAATTATATTCACATTCTGAACACAGAACCAAGTTGAGAATTCCAGGTTCAGATTATAAAGGACAATAAAGTAAAAACAAAAGGAAAACTAACCCAAACACCAGTTTTTCTTGTGGTGATGCTGTACTAATTACACCTTTTAAAGGTACTGATGATGTATTGGTATACCTTTTAAAGTTTATGATAAATTGCACAGAAGTATTTTAGTTCCCTTACACAAAATTTTTTTTAATTTACTTAAAAAATTAATTGGAGTGACATTGGTTAATAAAATTATATAGGTTTCAGGTATACAATTCTGTAATCCACCAACTGTATATTGTACTAGAGGCCTGGTGCATGAATTTGTGCACAGGTGGGGTCCGATTGGGCTGTGGGAGGTTGGCCAGGGCCATGGGAGGTTGGTCGGCAGGGGCGCAGGCCTGTGGGAGGTTGGCCAGCTGGCTGGAGGGAGGGTCCTTGGGAGGTTGGCTGTGGGAGCACACTGACCACCAGGGGGAAGCTCCTGCAATGAGCGTCTGCCTCCTGGTGGTCAGTATGTATCTCAGCCACCGGTCGACCAGTCGTTCAGTCGCTTAGGCTTTTATATATATAGATTGTGTGTTTACCACCCCAAGTTAAGTCTTCTTCCATTACTATTTATCCCTTTTATCCCCTCTCCTACCATCTTCCAACCCCCTTTCCTCCCGGTAATCAACATAATGTTTTCTGTGTCTATGAGTTTGTTTGTTTTCTTAATATTCCTTCACCTTTTTTACCCAGTCAGGCACCTCCCTCCCCCACTAACAGGTGTCAGTCAGTTCTCTATGTATTAGTCTGTTTCTATTTTGTTTGTTGTATATTTTGCTATATTGTTCATTATATTTCACACATCAATGAAATCATATAGTACTTGTCTTTCTCTGCCTGGCTTATTTCACTTATCATTATACTCTCCACGTCCATCCATGCTGTCACAAAAGGTAACATTTTCGTCTTTTTATGGCTGAGTAGTATTCTACTGTGTAAATGTACCACAGCTTTTTTATCCATTCATCTACTGATGGGCACTTGGGCTTTTTCCAGATTCCCTGAACTCATTTCACTGACAGATTTTTGGACATAGCCAACAGTCAGTGAACATAAACATTTCATTTGGCTGAGGTGGCAGAAAGGTTTTTCTGTAGGAAACAGAGGGGAAATTCTCTACATATGGAGAATGAGGAACATTTCATATGACAATGATTTTGTCTAAATCAGAAAAAGTTAAGGAAACACAAAGTACTCCCTGTAGTCCTCCTGGCCATTAACTCAACAAGGCTCACATGTGTACCCATGTAGCGCTGCTTCTACAGCATTGTTCAAAAATGACTTTTTTTTTTTTTTGGCTTTCAACAGTCACAGGAACAATTACATATCCATAGCTAATAGAAGTATTGCCAGTATACCCTTCAAAAAGGTAAATTTCCTACATAGAGGTCTACCAAGAGGTGTTTTCCAAATCAAAGTGAGACAACTGTTGACTTCCTGTGCTGAAAGATAGGTGTAGGGCTTATTTTAAAGCAAGCTGCAGGGGTCTGGTTTTTGTTAACCACTCCTGCCTCCTGGGGTTGCGCCCCATGGGTATATTTTGAGCTGCTAGACCCAAAGTTAATAATTTTATTTATCATCTTCTTTATATACTGGCTTGAAGCGTAAAATTGGAAGTTAAAAATAAATTACATTGCAAACAGTTTATCCTTCTTAACTGATAATTGTTACTTTCCATATACTTTGCAGTTGTTGAAATACTAGACTGAGTCTTATTTACTGTAAAAGTAGTAAAGAGATTCTAATTAAATTTTCATTCTGGCTAGAAATTATTAAAACTAAATTTCACAGAATGAGTCCTTAGAAAGAACCGTAGATCACTGAGATGACTGATCAAGGAGCAATAGCATTATAATCTGATGAACTTTTCAACGGATTTTTCCTGGCCATTTGATTGGGTAGTTTTGAGGCAGCATCTAGGCATGTTTTCATAAGTTCCTGGGCAGTGATTCTGACCCATATCCAGAGTGAAGAACTATGGAAGCCCATCATCTTACTGTGTCTAGTGAGGCCCAAAGACGTGAACTGGTTTGCCCAGAGACTGCTGAAGGCAGATCCCAGCACAGATTCCGGTCTCCAGCCTGCAGTTCCATGGCTTTTTCCACTTTATCAAAGTTTCCTCCTAATTTGCATGTTTACACTAATACTGGAAAGCCCTCTTTTCTGACCTGTTTCAAAATTGTGAGATTGTGGTTATGTGAAATGCTTACAGATTCTAGCTGCAATATTTTGTAAGTAACTTTAAAATGGGAACTAAACATAGTAATTTTTTTAACCCCCAAGCAATGTTTACTCTTATTATAAGCACTCAATAAGTATTTATTTAATGAGTAATTTTATTTTGGAATAATGTAGATCTAGTGCCACACACACTTGCTTCATGAGCAATGTTCAATATTTATTGAGTAAATGTTAATCTTTAGGAAGTCTTTATAATTTTAGGTAGGAATTCCATTTTCACATAATTTCTGTATAATTTTTATAATTTAGAATGCTTTTTATTTTTTCAGAATAAATGTTTTAGTGTTATAAAGCACAGTAGCTTCTGAAAATAAGATTGTGTTTGAGTAGTGAAAAGAATAATGGACTTAATGTAAGACCAAATTACATCACTACCGTGGGCTTATTTTTCTCCATCTGTAAATAACTGATTTGGGCTAGATTTCAACTCTAAAATTATGAATATACCCATTGGCTGTGTTTCTCTGGAGGTCATTGACTAATACAATCTTTTTGTCTTTATTTCATATGAAATATGTAATGTAAATGATGATAACGCTAAGAGATATGAAGAAATAATCAGGAGCTAGGTGACTAGAGAGTGATAGGAAGTGCCATTTCAGGTAGAGAGTAGTCTGGGAAGGCCTTTCTGAATAGTTGACATTGGGACAGGGTTCTGAAGAAACTGAGGGAATGAGTCATATGGATATCTTAGGGGCAGAGGGAAATGCAAGTTTATAACAGCTTTATTCATAATAAGTCAAAATTGGAAGCAATCCAAATGTCCATCACCTGGTAAATGAATAAATAACTTATGGTACATGTATTTAATAGAATACTTGCCAGCAATAAATAGCAACAAATTACTGATATACAAAACAACATAGGTATATCTGAAAAGCTTTATGCTACACGAAAAAAAAATCCAGCTGTAAAAGAATACACTTTATGATTCCATTATTTTGACATTCTAGGAAAAGAACAGAACAGCTCAGTCGAGATGGGGATGGGGGGGGCGGTGAGAGTATTTTCTATACAGGGCACATAGAAACTTGGGAGTGATGGAAATGTTCTCTGTCTGAATTGTGATGGCATTTACACAATCTGTTACTTATTCATTTGTCAAAATTCAACTATACATTCATATTTCCTGTATGTATATTATACTTCTTTAAATATTTAATAGGCTTTTAAAAACCCTTTGTAAAAATGTAATATGAAGTAAACTTGGTATCCATTGAAGATTTACCTTAGTTTCTATCTTGTGACTTTCACTTCTCTTTGGCATTTCATATCTGTTACTTATTTATTTGTCAAAATTTAAACTATACATTGAGAAAGGGCAAAACTTACTGTATAGAAATTATACCTCGCCCTAACTGGTTTGGCTCAGTGGATAGAGCGTCGGCCTGTGGATTCAAGGGTCCCAGGTTTGATTCCGGTCAAGGGCATGTACCTTGGTTGTGGGCACATCCCCAGAAGGGGGTGTGCAGGAGGCAGCTGATCGATATTTCTCTCTCATCGATGTTTCTAACTCTCTATCCTCTCCCTTCCTCTCTGTAAAATAATCAATAAAATATATTTAAAAAGAAATTATACCTCATTAAATATTAAATAGGCTTTTAAAATTCCTTTATTTAAAGTAATATGAAGTAAACCTGATATCCATTGAAGATAGGCCTTTGGTTCTGTCTTGTCACTTTCTATTGTCCTTGGTGACAGAAGTACCTCTGTTCCTATTTGGGAAGCATGGGGCTAAGAAAATTCTCACAGACAGTTAATTATGCTAATTATGATAGTTAATTCATGATATAGACAATAATTCCATTTTTAAAAATATACATTTTTATTGATTTCAGAAAGGAAGGGAGAGAGACGCATCAATGATGAGAGAGAATCAATCATTGATCAGCCGCCTCCTACATGCTCCACACTGGGGATTTAGCCCACAACCCTGGGTAACTCAAACCCTGATATATGCCCTGACCGGGAATTGAACCATGACCTCCTGGTTCCTGGGTCGATGCTCAACCACTGAGCCATGCAATAATTCAAGTTTTATGTAGTTTTTTTTCTTTTTTGAAACATGGGATTTTAATGTACTTATTGGTGGTTAATTATGCTCACCACTTTAGGTATTTGATATTTATGTACAGTATTAGATAAAAATTTATTTTACCTGGCTGTATTCATGACCAGGTTTAGGTAATACTTGCCAAAATTTAGTGTAGTATTTTACCACATGTCTTTGTATCATCACAAACTACAAAGCAATTAGTAGTGACATGAATTGTACCAACCTGAACTTTGGTTTGGGTGGCATTATTACTTTGAGTTATTAATAATGCAGTTTAAAGCTTACTGTTTCTTCTTATGTCTGTAGTTCACCCAGAAAGACTGGAAATATTGGGAGTAGTGCTCAACAGTTCTGTTAATCACCAGTTTAGATCGTAATCTTCCTCACTTCTCTTCCAGTATAAATATTATTCTGTTATTTCTTAGGTCAACAAAAGACCTTGACACATCAGTTGTTCCTGTACCCTACTTTCAGGCAGGTATCAAAATAAGAAAGTAATTTCCAGTTCATAACCTAAACATCTCCAATGATGAAGACAGTCTTTGGAATACATCCAGTCTTTTTCTCCATAGGTGATTAAGTAATCTTATGTTTGAGTGAAATCTCTTCTGCCCATAGTTTCCCCTTATTTGATTATTCATTACAGGTATTTCATTATTTTTGTTATAAAAATAATTTGTGTAGTACTTATCACTATGAAAAAGCCTCCACAATAAGCATCAAGGGACTTGGGGCTGCTGCTGGATTTGTCTTTTGAACTACCTGTCAAATCTTCAGATAGATTGTGAACCCAAAAGGTCATATCTTACTCAGCCTCTAGCACAGGGCCTTATAAATAGTTTCATAGCCATTTTTTGAATCAAATTAATGTTTTGTTTTGATTTTTAAAAAGTCTCATTTTATGGTGAAGTCACTTAATATGAAGTTATTTTGGAAAATTATATGATTGTTTATAAATATGTGGAATTAAGATCCTGTTAGTTTTCTGTAGGGTTGGGAAAAATAAAAATATCCATGCCCTTTAAAAGTAAACTATACTGTTATCTTTTTGGTTTTTGTTTTTTTAAAGCATATTCTGATGAGTTACACTCATTCCTGTATATTTTCATGGGATACTGTGGTTTTTATTAAACCTTTATTCAAGGTAATCTCTGAGATACAAAATAAACAAAGATTTTTTTTCACAGCAAGTCTTCAAATAAAAAGGTAAAGTTTTGCTCACGTTAAAAAACAAACAAACCAGAAACAAAAGGCATAATTTTTAAACTTGCTGGCTTTGCAATCGTGTTGGGTGATAAAGACATTTTAGTGAAATAGTAAATAAACCGAGCTTAAATTAAGTAGTTTGACAGAAAGTGTCTACTTGTGTGATGTTGAAAAAGCCCCGAGAGGAATGCTAGGTCCTCACTGCTGTAATATTTTGTGATTGCCAGTTGTGATCAAGGCATCGAGACAGGCTTTGAATGGAGAGGAAGGGTTAAGTGAAGCCAAACACAATTCCTGCCTTCATGGAATTCTTCTGTCAATCAAGTATCCTGGGCTTTGGCAGGATGATGCTTCCAAATGTGCTTTTAAAAATGTTGTTTCTGAAGATCCCACCCACATTTTGTTGTAGAAAAGGGAAAATGCAATAGGATTTTAGATAGTAGAGAGACTTCTCTTCTGCCTGTACTTTTAAAAACTTCTGTTCTGTAAAAGCATTGCCCTGCAATAGAATTTGGGTCTCCTGGAGTGAGGTGGAGTCAACCCCAAGTAATCTAACAGGGCCCAGGTAATGCTTCCGTCTGGACACTGTAGTTTATAAACCATTACCCTATTCTATAGGCAGGAAAATTTATGGACTGGTAATAGACTGTTACAGACGGAACTTCTTATCAAGACCTAGAATAGAACCTTTTGGTATCTAGATTTTTCCTTTTATAATAAAAGCATTATATCTCCTACAATTATACTTCCTTTGTTTCTATTGATAGTTGACAGTTTCATTTATTTTTTCTTTTGTACTTATTTCTTATTCTAGTCTTCTCATTTAAACATACAAATTTTACAGATTTTTGTTTCAATTCAGTATTCATTTCAGGCAGTTAGGAAACTCACCATAATTCACTTACATATAAAAAAATGTTTTTACCAGCTAAAACAATATTTTTAGTTTCAGATTCTGCTATGCTTGCAGGATCTATGTGTGTTGTGCTCATTCATTTTTATGGAAAATCTTTACATCTATAGACTGTAGACATAGTACTTATATTTTTGGTCACCTAATTTTAGAGTAATTTTCAAGAAAACATTTGGTCATGTATTTAAAATGTTTTCTCTTCTGCTTCGAAGCCCTACTGTTGTTGGGCGATTTCTCTGAATATTTGCCATAGATCTTTTTGTAAACTCTCTTTTAATATACCAGAAAAATTTAACTGCCTTTTTAGGAGACCTGCCCCATACTAACAATTTTTTAAAATAAGCAATATAGTGAGTTTGTATTTGACAAGAACATAAAATGAGTCACATCCCAGCCTGCCAAATGGCTGTTTAAGAGAAACACATTGGCATACTTACCAGTGATCTTGGTTCTAACTACCATGTTTTATAATTGCCCTTATGGTACCTACATTTCAAGTGATATTTTATTTATCTGATGACTCAACATAAATTAATCACTTGGACCCAAATTTCTATTGTTACAACCTAGAACTAATTTTTGGGATGTTGGACCATTGTGTGTGTGTGTGTGTGTGTGTGTGTGTGTGTGTGTGTGTGTTTAAACTGTGGCTCCTGGTTTCTACTGAAAGAAAAAAACAACTAATAAATGTTGTTTGAAAATTTCTCAGAAAAGTGATATGTATTAATATTTTATCCTTATATTTCTGAAACAAACAAAATAAAATAAGAGCTAGACAAACCAACCAACAAACAGAAAACTTACGAAAAATCTATGTAAATATGGATCTCAGTGCTACACAAAAAAAGAATTAAAATACTTGAACTAAAAAATTACAAATTTTTGATAGAGTTGTGTAGAAACTAAAGAGTTATTGTCTGCTTGAAACATGGAAACACTGAATGTTCAGAAGCTTCATAGATGAGTTGTGGCTTATGGGTGAGTCTGCATCAGTCTAGCTAGGCTCCAGGACTCTTGTCTCTGAAGAAAGTGTGATGTTTACCTATTGGGTGAGGCTAATTGTGGCAGCAGATCCAGCTATGATCCTTTCCTTGGGATGAAACTTTGATCTGCACTTCAGATATTTGATGGATTTCATTATTTCGGAGCCTTAGACGCCTCGTTAGGCAGCTGATAAATAATTTGGAATTGTGACTTCATGAGTAGTCTGAGCAGGTGCATTCAAATATGCCCAGTAGTCTTTCATCTCTGCGTAGGTAGATTCAAAGTCACTTCATCTAGTATTGTTCTGCATCATAGGAAAATGGGCCTGTTGCATTGAGAACAAGTGGAGCAATCTCGCATACTGTCATATTGTCCTTGAATGGTAGAGCTTTACCACCTGTAAAGATAACTGGAGAACTGGACAGTTTGCTCATGCCCTTCATTGGGAGTGCGAGAGTATGACTGGAGGCAGGACCCCAACACAATTGCATAAATTTTTTGACATACCCATATAGATTATGGAACACAGCAATAGAGATGCGCAGTGAGTTGAATTGAGAGGCATAGGATTTGAGCCCTTTTGCTCTCTTTAGTTTCTTTAATCAGTTAACCACTTTTCCTAGTGACTAGTAGTGGTGGGATATCTGTTGTTGTTTTCCTATTATCTACATATTCTTAGTGCCAAGAGCTGTATAATGTGCTTGTTTCAGGATATGACCTCTGGCTTTGCACCTATAACATAAAACTGGTGAGTCAGTACAATGAGAAATAGGAATATTTCTGAAGGCCATTTCTATACCATGACAACTAGCAAGAACCATTTAAGGAAGTGGTAGTTAACCATTAAATTTATCACATTAACCTCAATCTAAAGGTATCCTGAATTCATCCTTTTCTTAACAGTATTCCAAAACTGCTTTCAGTTTCTATAGTCACCCAACAAGAGGGAAATGTGATGGAGGGAACTCCGTATAGAAAAAGACAGCTTTCTTCATTGACTGTAATGACAGTACTTTATTTTAGATGATTTTTTATAAAACTATGTGACCATGTATCCTATATCTCTCCAGGGCCATGGAAAGGGCCAAATGAGGAGACCTGAAGCTTAACCTCATTAACTTCATGGTAAATCCACTTATAATTGTTTGTTAAAAGTATGTGTATATGTTTAATCTTCACTCAGGCATATGTTGGGACCTATCGGGATTGCAACTATAATTCATATCTGCAGGGAGTTCATACATCTTATTGGGATAATCAGATATACGTGCATGGAATGATTTAAGATATGCATGTGTAAGATAAATATAAATATAGTTATTTAAGATCTGTGTCACTTGACTATCTTTTTTCTTTAAAATTTTGAAGTTTTCTTCCTCTTTTGTAAATAATGAAACATTATTTATCATACTGTGTTTCATTAAAGTGTAAAGTGGTTTCCTATGGCCATGGCAACAAAGCACTACAAACTGAGTGGCTTAAAGCAAGAGAATATTTTTGTCTCAGTTCTAGAGACTAAAAGTCCTAAATCAAGGTGTGAGCAGGCTTGGTTCCTTCTGAGGGCACTGAGCAAAATGGCCCTTCCTTCTCTTCTAGCTTCTGGAGATTGCTGGCAATTGCTGGGAAAGGTTTGATTTTAGACCATCTCTGCCTCCATCTTCACATGGTGTTCTCCCTATATCTCTGTCTTCACATGGTCATCTTCTGTTAATAACGGTTTCATCTTCACATGGTGTCTTCCTTACGCCTTCACATGGCCGTATTATGATTCCAGTCATATTGGATTTGGTTGGGGCACATCCTACTGCAGTATGACATTCTCTTACCTTATTACATCTATAATAACCCTTTTTCTAAATAAGATTACACTGTGAGGTACTAGGTTTTAGGACTTCAACATATATTTTGGCAGATTATCATTGTTTGATAAATCTCATTTTCCTCTTTGAAATCCTGACAATAAATAAAGAAAAGCAATTCCGCATTAGCCACAGCAGCCATACTATTGTGAGTGAGGCATTTAACCACTTGCTAACTGGTTGTGTGCCTTTGAGAACCAAAATACTTTAAACAATAAAGATTTTTTTAAAAAATGTTACTTGCTGTGGCCAGTGTGGCTCAGTTGCTTGGAGCCTTGTCCTGTGCACCAAGAGGTTGCCAGTTCAACTCCTGGTCAGGGCACACCTAGGTTGCAGACTCAAACCCTGGTAGGGGGCTTGCAGGAGGCAGCCTATTGATGTGCGACTCGTTTCTCTCTCCCCCTCCTTTTCCCTCTCTCTAAAAATCAATAAAAAATAATTTAAAAAAAGTTACTACGTGGTTTTTTTAGTTTGTTTTTCCTAATGAAACATTAAGCACTTTTATTTTATTGAGGCTTTAACTTTATTGGTATGTAGTTATGGAGGAGCTGATTTCAATGCAAAGTTCTTTTTAAAGTGTTCCATATAGGTTAGGATTAGAATTCTTAATGAGGCAAGTTTTAATGGTATTATGACAAATGAATTTCAAAAGAATTTTAGATAAAAGTTATGGAACCACCTTAGATACATAAATGTGTATACTGTAGAAAGTAATTGAGAAAGGATATTTGGAGGATTTCTTATTTGATAATCATTGATAAAGCAAGAAAACTATATAGGTTAATAACAAATATTGTAGATCAGGGTTTAGGGTTAAAAGTATGGTTAAGGGTTGAATTTCTAAAATACTTATATTAGTTTACAAACATTGTAATTTTAGATATATAATTTCTAGAATGCTGATCATGATATGAACATGATTTTTACCCTTGATTGAGTATTAGAATTACCTAAAATGTTGTTTTGAAAATATTGATGCCTGGACTCCTACTCAGACTAATTGTCTCTTGTCAAGATCATAAAATTGTTAATTTTTTTAATGGATTGATGAATACTGAGCTGGCATTGATTTAAACATTTTTAGAAGCAAAGATTCTAGAACAGAAATGGGGAAAAGGGAGATGTATTTTGACATGTATTCCAGTCATTGAGCTCTATGCCTTTAAATGTGGTAGCAAAGGTTATCTGAAAAAGTGTTTGCATTGAACTTTTTGACCATTCTAGAATTCAGGAAGGATGCAACAGTTTTGTTAGTTAAGAAACAAAAAACTATACAAATGTGAGGATGTCTGCAGAAATTATTTTGTCATCCTGTGATAAGAATAAGGCCAGGTGGCTCTATTCTGTGGCTTAGGATGTGGGTTTCTTTGATTCTGTTTGTCTCCGACATTGAAGAAACAAGTTACATATGCAAAACGAGCTACTTTTTAAGTCCCTGTAGCTTGGTAACATAATTATTGGTCACGGAATCTGTTCCATTGGCCATTTTGTGACAAGCTGTTTTTCTGTTTTGTTTTATTATCTACTGTGGATGGATCATGCTAAGGAATTACAAATACATTGTTTTCTATAAGATAGAATTAATGGTTTTGGCTTTATTATCGTATTTGAGTATCAGATGAATTATTTGCTCTCATGTATGTCTCACTAATGAAAATTGCCTACTTGTCGATAGAGTGGCCTATGATGTATACAAGGGAACTCTTACTGATGTTATTCAGTGGAATGCCTCACAGTAGCCTCTAGTTATTCCATTGCCCTAACCCATGGGTTTTTTCCTCAACACAGTGACCTAGAATCTCAGATTAGTCCCTTAGTCTTTCCTTTTGTTCCTACATACTTTGTTCTAGTCATTAAAAACAACATTCTCAGTCACTTGTTTATAATGCAAAATCTATTTATGATAAAATGTATGCAGATATATATAGTAGAGGCCTGGTGCACAAAATTCGTGCATGGGTAGGGTCCCTCATTTAGATGAGGGACCCTAAATGAATGAATCTAAAGTAGATTCATTCTAAAGTAGATTCAATCTAAAGTAGATTCATGAGGGACCCTAATGAATGAATCTAAAGTAGATTCATTCAAGTTGTATGTATTGGGCTTTCATGTAAATTTCATTTAAGGACAATATTCCAGCTCTTTACAAAAAAGAAAAAATATAGTTTTAAATCAGTGGGCTTGATAATCTTTAAAGTCTCTTCTTCCCTTCTTCACTATTTCCTCAAAATAAAATTCTTTCATCCTGAGATATTGTAGATATGAAATGAAATTGAATTATTATAGAAATTTAAATTATATGATATACACTCTTATGTTAACAAAAACCAAATAGATGAATTATATAAAGGATTTTTGTGTTTACAAGTAATTGTATGAATATGTTTTGTATGGTATAGGGTGATTCATGGAAATGCATAGTTAGAGTTATAGAAAAATTCCCGTTTTATATTAGTAAGAAAAAAACTAAACCTAATAGAGTATGTGAGCTTTTAAAACCTATCTTAATTATGAAACTAGGGACTTGGCACCACAAACAATGTAGTCCTTTGTAAATGTTTAGCAATAACTTTTGACTTGTCTCTGGTAACACAAATATGCAGAGTCATTTTCCATTTGATACTTAATTTATAATAGTTCCTATGCAGATTTAGCCATCATCTTCTTTTAATTGTTCTATTATTCATTTTACTTTATTATTTGATGTTGTTTAATGAACTTAAGAAATACAGCGTAATATCTCTTTTGTTTCTATTAAGTAACTAATTCCTATTGTTCCTATTAAGAGTTAATTCTTTCAACTAATTGTATCGTATATCTGCCATGCCTGATGCATTGTTCCAGTACTGATGTTGTGAATAAGGCGGACTTTGTCTTTATGAGGCTTACATTCTCCTGGCAGAAGTAGATAACAGATAAATACATGATGTGTCTGTTAGTGATAAGTCCTAGGGAGATAAATAAATCAGCGTAAAGCTGATATTTTCAATATGGTGGCCAAGAAAGGCCAATCTGAAAGGTGCTATTTGAGCTGAGATCTGAGTGAAGTTATGCCAGTGTCTGAGGAAAGAGCATTTCACAGCCGAGGGAATAGTGAATGTAAAAGCGATTAGGTGGGAGCAGATTTGGTATGTTCAAGGAATAGCATGAAGGCTGTTTGCTAAGGTTAGATGGAACATGGTAGATAAGGGCATAGAAGCCAGACTTTGTAGGCTGTGGTCAGGAGCTATGCTTTTATTTAAATATATTTATATATTTAATTGGAGGACTTTCATTAGGGGAGGGACACAGTTAGATTTAAAAGGCTTACTCAAGCTGCTGTGTGGAAGAAAGGTGTTAGATGGGACAAAGATCTAAGCAGAAAAACCAGATAGGAGGTTATTGTAACAGTTCAGGCTAGAGATGATGGTAGCTTAGATTAGGGCAGTAGCAGTTGGGGATGTGAAAAGTCAAATTCTAAAATATTTTGAAGGTAGCTGGCAAGGTTTGCTCATAAATCAGATGTGGAACATAAGAAAAAGAAAGAAGTCAGTGAATTCTAAAGCCTTTCGACCAAAGTACTGAGTGAGCAAATACATGTAGTCACAGTAGTTCATGTAAAAGAGAACTGGAAATGTAAGGTATCCAAAAACACATAGTGTACTAACAGTTTGGGATAACTACATAAGTAAAGATGGGAGACCTTGTAACTTAAGAGGATTGATATGAAATGAGCAAACCTGGATATCACTCTACTACTTAGAGTTAGATTTGATATAATGCAACATGTTTATTGCTAAAATATCACTGTGCTATGCAAAATCATACGGTGAAAAAAATCACAGGATTTATGGGAAAATTAGATTATGGCACAATACTGAAAAACTTGTCAGTGACATTAACAAATACCATAAATGTTAAATGCTTAGTTAATAAAGACTGGAATTTGTTGGGCACTTTATATTGCAAAATATATTATTCCCTTGTGGAAAAACCAGATGTGAATGGATGTGATGCACACCTCATATTGTGAACTGAGGTGAACTGAGGTAGCTGGTAGATGTTTGAGGTGTGTGGCTTTTTAAGAAAATTGATGAGAGAGAGAGAGAGAGAGAGAGAGAGAGAGAAAAACACCGATTTTTGTTCCACTTATTTATGCATTCACCGGTTGATTTTTGTATATGCTCTGACTGGGGATTGAACCTGCAACTGTGGCATATCAGGACTACATAACCAATTGAGCTACCTGTCCAGGGCAAAATATGGGCTTTTTGTGTGTTTTTACATGGCAGAGTTCAGCTGGGTTAAGTTTTCTGCATTCACCTTATATTTGTTGTGAATGAAATTGTTCATAAGCAAATACAAAATTTGAATTATGCACAAAATTTGAATTATGCTCACATTGTTCCCTAATATATCAATTACATTGGAATAAATTTACCCTTTCAAAATAAGCAGAACTAACTGCCATCTAGTCATCTTTGGCACATTACTTAACCTCTCAGAGCCCGGATGTCCTCACGTGTAAAAAAGCAAAATTATTAACCTCATAGGGATTGGGGAAAGATTAGGTGAATATACCGTATACTGCAAGTTTAGGCTAGAATATGGCATATATTTATGTGCTTTTAAAAATACGTTTTTATTGACTTGGAGAGAAGAAGGGAGAGGGAGAGAGCGATAGAAACAATAATGATGAGAAAGAATCATAAATCGGCTGTCTCCTGCACACCCCGACTAGGAACCAAGCCCACAACTTGGGCGTGTGCCTGGAACAGGATTCAAACCTCGACCTCCTGGGTTCATGGGTGGATGCTCAACTACTGAGCAACACTGGCCAGACGGTATATATTAGTTTTAAATTAAGTACTTCTCTACTTAGAAATTGCCCTTAGCAACATTAATAATGTAAAAATATATGCTTTTGTGACATCTATTTCTCAAATTAGGCACAGATATATCGATTTAGATTTTATAGATGATTTGAGCTTTTTATAGATGAATTAGCTTTCTATAGATGATTTAGGGTGATTTAAATTATTGCCGGCATGATTTACTATGCCTGTAATTCAGTTGCTACCAACACTAATTCCTTGCTTTATTATGGTACTAGAGGGTGCAAAGTTAGTATGTGATTATTGCTTAATTTTCTCTAATGATAAATTTCTTTATTCAAATAATATAAGTACTTAATTGCTGCCTAATATGTCGATCGCTAAGAGATTGGGTTATTCTCTGACATGAGTTGAACTTAAAAGTTAGTGTTGATAGTATTCTTTATTTAGCTTTTTCAGACTTTATGGAAGTATATTTTACATAGTATAAAAGTCAGTATTGTAAGTGTTAAGTTCACTAAATATATAGGGTTGTATAACTACCACTATAATCCAGTTTTAAACATTTCTAATCCCCTCTAACATTTTGATCTTGTTTGTACTTCCAGCCTTATTAATCTGTTTTTTTATCTCTATAGATTTGCATTTTCTTGATATTTCATATGAAATCATATACCTGTAGTATTTTCCATCTTGCCACTTTAATATAATGTTTTTGAGGCTATTCAGGTTGTGCATGGATTAGCATTTCCTGAATGTTTATTGGTAAATAGTCTTCTATTGTGTAGACATAACCACATATCGTTTATCCTCATTTGGATACACATTTGGATTATGTTCATTTTGGGCTCCTATGAGCAATGCCCATATGAACATTTGCATACAAGTCTTTGAGTGGACATACATTTTCTCTGGATAGATTCCTAGGAGAAAAATTGCTGATTATATGATACGTTTATGTTTAACTTCTTAAGGAAGTTTCATACATTTTTGCATATTGGTTGTTTCATTTTATATTTGCACTTGCAAAATATTAGGATTCCCATTTTTCCACATCATTGCCTGCACTTGTTATTGTCTGTCTTTATGATTATAGTCATCCTAGTAGGTATGTAAAGTGGTATCTCAATGTGGGTTTGATTTGCATTTCGGTAATGATGAATGATATTGAACATCATGCTATTATCTTATTGTCCATTTGTATATCTTCTTTGAAGAGATATTTATTAAAATTCTGTGCCCATTTTTCAATTGGATTATTTATCTTACTGAGTTTTAAGAGTTCTTTATGTATTCGGAATACAAGTTCATCAGATAGGTGATTTGCAAATAATTTCTCCCTATCTGTGGCTTTTTTAATTTTGTTAATGTCCTCTTGAAATGAAACAATTTTAAGTTTCATCAAGTCCATTTTATCAATTTTATCTTTTATTGCTGATGCCTTGGGACTTAGGTGCTTAATATATCCACATCCTATATAATAAAAGCCTAATATGCTAAGATCTGGTCGTCTGTTCAACCAATCAAAGCGTAATATGCTAATGATATGTTAAGGCCGTTCAACCCCTTGCTTGACATGCACTGACCACCAGGGGGCAGACAGTCGATTGGTCGACCAGTCACTATGCCGTGCACTGACCACCAGGGGGCAGACGCTCAGCACTGTAGCTGCCCCATGGTGGTCAGTGCGCTCCCACAGGGGAAGCACCACTCAGTCAGAAGCCAGGCTCTCGGCTGGCTTTATAGTTATGGGTGGATTTATACCTGCTATTTTGTTATTTGTTCTGTCTCTTGCTCTTTTTTGCTGTGTCTCCTTTACTGTCTTCCTTTCTGTTAAATAAATATTTTTAGTTTACCACTTTAATTTCTCTATTTTTTAAATATTTTCGAAAAAAAGTTATTTTGTGATTATTGTTGGAATTACAATATGCATCTAATTACAGTTTACTTCAGAATAATACTACCTTAATTCTGGAGCAATATAAAGTTTGTTCTATATATCATTTTCCCTCCTCTCCTTTGTTCTCTTGTCCTGTAGGGTGCATTGATACACATTGTAAACTTAGCACACAGTGTTATAATTGTTGCTTTTTATAATCATGTCTTTTAAACAAATTTAGAGAAGAAATAAGACAGTATATTTAAAGGATCTTTTATATTTATTCAGATATTTACTATATTTGACTCTCTTCTTTTGATATATTTGATTTACTGTCTAATGTCACATCCCTTTTTTGATATATATGTATACATACATATATATATACATATACATATATATATACACACACACACACATACACACACACACATCTGGATCTTTTAATTAATATATATTGATATATAACACTATATAGGTTTAAGGTATACAACATGTTAACTTGACACATTTACATATTGGAATGATTACCATTATAGTGTTACCTACACCTCTATCACCTCACATAATTATTATTTCATTTTTATGTTGAGAACAATGAAGATCTAGTCTGTTAGAAGCTTTGAAGGCTATAATACAGCATTGTTGCCTATAATAACTATGATGTGAATTTGTTCTCTAGGACTTACCTACTAGTTGCAAGACTGTATTTTTAAATATCTCCCTGATTTCCCCATTCTTAAGCCCCAGTAACTACCATTCTACTCTCTACAAGTTTGTACATGTTCATATTGTACAGTATTTTTATTACTCTTTCTGGCTCATTTCACACTAGAAGCCCGTTGCATGTAATTCATGCATGTGGGGAGGGGGGGTGTCCCTCAGCCCAACCTGCACCCTCTCCAATCTGGGAGCCCTCGGGAGATGTCCAACTGCCAGTTTAGGGATCGGGCCTAAACTGGCAGTTGGACATCCCTCTTGCAATCTGGGACCTCTGCCTCCTAACCGCTCACCTGCCTGCCTGCCCTAAGCACTCTGCCTGCCTGATCCCCCTAACTGCCCTGCCCTACCGGCCTGATCCCCCTAACTGCCCTGTCCTGCCCTGCTGGCCAATCTTTTCTTTCCTCATTTCCTACTTCTGTTCCATCATCCTTCTTCCCATCTATCTCCTACCCTCCCTCCCCACATTCCTTCTTTCTTTTATCTTTACCCCTGTCCTCCCTCCCTTTTTCCTTCCTTCCCACCTTAATTTTTTCCCCACTTCCTCCTTTGGACCTGCTTTGCTCCCTCACCCATTTCTTCCTTCTTCCCTTCTCCTTTTAAGCTCTACCGGCTCCCCTTTAAAACTTTTCTTCCCTGCCTCTTCCTCTCTCGTCCTACCTTTCCTATACGTTCTTCTCTTCTTCCACTGTTTTAATATCTATCTAACTGCCTAATTATTCACTACTGTTTATCTTTTTTACTACCGGACTCCTACTTTTAAAATCTGTCCCCAGTACACAACTATACTTGATTTTCATTATAGCTCCTACAGTTCACTCATACACCCTCTTGCCTTCTTTAACTCTGCTCTCTACTGACTCCTTTATAAAGTTCTTCCCTCCCTCCTTCCTTCTTAAAGCTTCCATTTGGGTGTGGGGGGTATTAACCCCCAATCCAGGGCTCAGTCCCAGCCAGGTGTTCACTGCCCCCCGCTCCCCCCCTCCCCAGCCTCCCTGCTGCCATCCTACTCCCATTCCCTGCCTGGGATGCCTGGCCCAGCGAGGGTGGCCAAGGCCCGTGCGGCCCGGGTGCTGCTGCCATGAAGCAGGAGTGCCTCTGCCCGGAAGGCCTCGTACCCTCCTCCCTGTGGTTCCGGGACCTGCCAACAGCCAGCACCAGGGGCCACCACCCTCCTCCCACGTCTGGGTGGGGCTCCCCGCTCTGCGCCGCCTGTGTCCCGCCCCTCTTCATGCGCACCTGCTCCAGCCCCCAACCCCCACGGTCGCCACCCCCTCCTGCGTGCAGCCCCATGTTTCCTTCCCTTTTCCATTCCTGCGTCTTTTCTTGTACCTTTCTGTATTTCTGTTTCTCCTCTAGGCCTGTCTGCGTGCAGGCCTGCCTTCCTCTCCCTCTCCTTTCTTATCCCCTCCTATCATATCCTATCCTAGCCCGGGCCTTGCAGCTGCCTGAGTAGAGGGCGGGGATGCAGCCTGATGACCCGGTTGTGACATTATGGTGTAACGGACAATTTGCACATTCCTCTATTATTATATAGGATTATGCCCTCAAGCTTCATCCACATTATTGAAAATGGCAGCATTTCCTTCTTTCTCATGGCTGAATAATATTCCATTGTATATACACACCACATCTTTTTCATTAATTCTTTGAGGGACATTTAGTTTGTTTATATATCTTAGTTATTGTGAATAATACCACTGTAAACAGGGGAGTGCAAATATTTCTTCAAGGTCTTATTTTCATTTTCCTTAGATATATATATGTGGCATATAACATGGGTTGATTTTCATACGTTGAGCCACACTTGCATTCCACTAAAAATCCCACTTGGTCATGAGGTATAATACTTTAATATGCTAATGAATTCTGTTTGCTACTATTTTGTTGAGAATATTTGGAACAGTGTTTATAAAGGATATTGGTCTATTATTTTCTTCTTTTGTAGTGTCTTTCGTTTTGGTATCAAAGTAATGCTGGCCTCCTAGAATAATTTAGGAAGTGTCTCTTCTCCAATTTTTTTGGTAAAGTTTGAGGATTTCTGTTAGTTCTTTATATGTTTCATAGACTTCATCAGGGAAGCCATCAGGTCTAGGGCTTTCATTTGTTGGGACGTTTCAGATTACTGATTCAATGTCCTTAATAGTTGGCCTATTTAGTTTTTTTTTTCTACATTATGTAGTTTTCGTAGGTTTTATATTTCTAGGAATCTTTCCATTTGACCTTGGTTATTGAATTTGTTGGCATACTATTTATTCACACTAGTCCCTTAAAATCTTTATTTTTGTAGAATCTGCATCAATGTCCACATTTTCAGTTCTGATTTTAGTAATTTCAGTGGTGTCTCATTTTTTTAATGAGTCCTTCTACCTAAAAATATTTCAACTTTTTTTTGTGTTTTTTTTTCAATTAACCAACTTTTAGTTTCATTAATTTTTCTCTATTCTTTTTGTTTTCTTTTTAATTTGTATCTGCTTTAATTATTATTATATCCTTCTTTCTAGTTTTGGGTTTAGTTTGTTCTTATTTTTCTAGTTCCTTAAGTTATAAAGGGAAGTTGTTGATTTGAGATCTTGGTTGTTTTCTTTTTAAAAATATTTTTATTGATTTTAGAGAGAAAAGGAGAGGGATATAGAGATAGAAACATGAGTGAGAGAGACACATTGATTGGTTTCCTCCTGCACGCTCCCCACCAGGGACGGATCCTACAACCCAAGCATGTACCGTGTCTGTGAATCAAACTGGCGAACTCTTGGTTTCTGGGTCAATGCTCAACCACTTAGCTGCACCAGCCAGGCAGCTCTTGCTTGTTTTTAATGTAAGCAAGCTTTCATAGCTATAAATGTCCCTCTAAGTATTGCCTTTGCTGTTTCCCATAAGTTTTGGCATACTGAGTTTTTGTTTTCAGTACTTCCTAATTATTTTCTAATGTCCTTTATTATTTCTTTCTTTCCATTGGTTATTTAATTTGCACAGTTTTGTAAATTTTTCAGTGTCTTTTGTTTGTTTTTATTTTTGTTTTTGTTTTGTCATCACTATCTAATTCCTCTTTTTGTTAGGGGAGATACTTTGTATGATACCTGTCTTTTTAAAAATTTACTAATTTGTTGCCTAACATATGATCTGTCCTGGAAAATGCCCCATGTGTACCTGACAGGAATGTATATAGTGTAGTCTTGGATAGAGTGTTCTGTAAATGTCTGTTAGATGTTTCCTAATTTATGTTGTTTAAGTCTGCTATTTGCTTATTTATCTTCTGTGTGGTTGTTCTAAACATTATTATGGGAGGGATATTGAATTCTACTATTGTTATAGAACTATTTTTCCATTCACTTACTTCATTGTATTTTATTTTTTAGTTATAGTTTGCATTTAATACTGTTTTGTATTAGTTTCAGATGTGTAGCACAGTGGATAGACATTCATATAGGTTACAAAGTAGTCCCTCCAATAATTCAAGTGCAATCTAGCACCAGCCTGTGCCCACAGGGGATGTCCTTGTGATCGGGCCTAAACCGACAGTCAGACATCCCTCTCGCAATCCAGAACGCTGTATGTACCAGTGACCATACTTTTCATACAGGTGAAAGGCATCTTGCTGTTGTATGGACAGCTACATTTTTTGTCCTGATTATAAAAAGTAGTATATAACATGATCCTTCTGAGGCAGTAGTACCATTTTCCCCATCTTATGTGTAGAAAAACTGAAACAGAGAGAAATTAAATAATTGGCTTTGTCACAAGTTATAAGTGTCAAAACCAGGGCTGACCACAAAATGTGCAAGCCACAGTCCATGCATGTCATCGCTGCATCATCCTGTTTTTTTTTTTAAGTGTTAGAGTAGCCTTGCCAGGTTTTAATTTTTAAATCTAAGAGACTGTTCCCAATATATAGGGTAGGGTCCCTAGGCGTGGCTGGTGATCAGGGCCGATCTGTGGGGCGACTGGTGGGCGGGGTGATCAGGGGCCCCTACTGGCACCGCCCGCTGGCTGGCCCTGCCCCCCAATTGCCACTGCCTCTGCCGGTTGCCTCCCTAGGGTAGGGGGCAGATGCTCAACGTGGGAGGCAGCTCCTGCATTGAGCGTCTGTCCCCTGGTGGTCAGTGCGTATCATAGCAACTAGTCATTCCACCCTTCGGTCGATTTGCATATTAGGGTTTTATTATATAGGATATAGATTAGGATATTAAAACATGTTGAAATACTGACTAAATGGAACTAGGCTCTTTAGAGAAATGTCTGATTCCTTATCTGGGGCTAGAAATGGACATGAGTCTGGGACACCTTGTCATGCCGGAAGGACCATGGGGTTGTGTCAAAAAGACACAGGAGCCAACCTATTAGACTCTCACCAGCCAATGATGGACAATGTAAGCATCACTAGCAAAATTACAATTGGTTTAAAACCATCAAATATGTGTGATAAATTCATAATGACACTTAGAAAATAAAAAAGAAACCCTCAATCATCTTTGAAGAATAATAAAGGAACAAATCATTTTTTAACAAAAAACTAGTTAATGAAGGAAAAGAATTAATTATGTATTTGCCTGTCATAAAAAAATGTAACTCAGGGTAACTACATCATAGAAGTCGTTCTTTTTAATAGAACTGTTCTATGAATAAATGCAGAAGGAATGCCATCATTTTGAAAGAATGAATGCTTTATGAAAGAATGAACCCAGGCCTTGAGCACGAAAGGCTGCTCGTACCACAAAGAGAGACAGTGGCATTACATTCTCCCTTCCTTGATCGATCCTTTAGGAAGACATATTTCCTGTCCCATCCACCTAGGAAGGAGTCTTGCCACAGTTGAATCTTAGAAGCCTCTGGATCTAACAAGCAGGTCCTACTGGCAATGGAGGGACCGGTGGAATCACACTATGAAGTTCACCAAGAACGTCTAGACGGGGAAATGCTAAAGGTCAAATATCACGGCTTCATCATCAGCAAGAAACTACAAGGAAGGGAAAAGAAGGGATGGAGGAGGACCCTGTAGATTAAGAGATATGAGTGATACCGTAGTTTGAATCCCAATGCAAACAAACTGTTAAACAAAGCAAGTAAAGGACAGTAGAAGGGGCCCAGGGAGGGGATGAGGAGTAAAGAGGACATGGGTAGTATGGGTGGTGAAATATGGATGGGATATTTGATGATACTGAGGAATTATTCTTGCTTTATGGATAAAATATGTTATTAGAGAAAGAATAAGTTTCTATTTTATTATAGACTTTGTCCCATTAATCAGGCATAACATTAGTGGGAAAATCATATAAAGCTTTCCTTTATGTTGCCTTAGTTCACTATATCTGCTACAATGAGACCATTAACTTTAAATCATAATAGTGTAGAACATAATATAATATTTATTATTAATTAGCCCAGCATCCCTCAATCACAGATGATGAAACTGAGATCCTTTCAGGGACAGCAATGTAATCAGGATCATGGAGCTGAAAATCTAGTTATTGAAAACATAACTCAGATTCTTGATTCTGTCCACTGCTCTTTCGTGGTACTTATAAACTTTTAAAAAACTTTCTTTAACTCATGCCAATTTTCCAAGAAAATAAATATAATCTGTTACACTGTATTGTAGAACAAAGCTATTAGTTGGTCTACATTATTAGCTATTGGCTTGTCAATAAATATATGCCTTTAGAGTAAATGCTCATCCCAATTTGTTATGACCCAGTAGCCAGATTATCAGTAAGGTAAAGTGTCTATTTCATTCATTGCTTTATTCCCAGTGTCTAGACCAATACTTGTCCAATAAGGTGGTCAATAAATATTTGTTGAATGAATGAGCTACTGCTGAGTATGAAGTTGAATGTGGCTGTTACACTTGTGCTGGGGGATGGTATTTAATATTCAGAATGTGACCTTACTAAATGATACTTTTAGGGAGCTATGCAGTTTCTTGTTCTTTCTGAAGATCTAGAGCACTGATCCTGGAACCGAGTCATATCTTGAATCACAACAGGCAATTTTACTATGTTTGAGACCTTGAGCAGTTTGCTTTGTTAGTGTTTCACTTTCTTTTCCTGTAATTGGATATAATGGTTATCAACCTCATTGTATTATTGTGGGGATTAAGTAATTTATCACATCAGGTGCCTAGGAAGAGTACTTGGCACATAGGATAATGGGAGGGTTCATAGTTATTATTATTATTATTATCATTGATATTAGAGGAGAAATAGCATTATTCAAGTCAGATACAGAGTAGAAGTCAAAATCTTCAGAGCCTATAATCTCTTTTATCAGTGTAATTTTTTTTAGACAAGCCCTTTCCCTTTCTCTCCCCTCCCCTTTATAAATGAAGGACTAGCCCTGGCTGGGTGGCTCAGTTGGTTGGAGCATCATGCCATACATCAAAAGGTTGCAGGTTCTATTCCTGCTCAGAACACACACCTGGGTTGCGGGTTTCCATCCCTGGTCGGAGTATGTACGGGAGGCAATCTGTCAATGTTTCACATCGAAGTCTGTCTGTCTCTCTCTCTCTAAAAAATAAAATCAAATAAAAAAATCAATGAAAGCATATCCTCAGGTGAGGATTTCAAAAACCGAACTAAATAATAGAGGCATTTAAACATTAGAAATCACTTTGGAATTTTACAAAACACTTTAGAGTCAGTAGGGAAAAGATGTACATTAATGGTTTGCTCCGTGTCAGTTTCATCCTCATTTCCCTTTGTGGTAACTACTTTGTCTATTTTCTATTTTAAATTCCAGGCCCTTCCCTCAGAGCACAGGCATGCTTAGTGCCCTTGCCCCTCACATCTTTGATGCTGTCATTCATATCTTTTTAGGGGAACCTTTAATTATCAATCCCAGAACATCCCATAAATCTTCATTAGGAAATTCCTTCTGAACTTTTGCTGAAAAGTAGTTACTGTGCGCTGTGTGTATAGCAGCTGTTTGCCTATGTTAAAAAAAAAAAAAGTTGACCGTTTTAATTTGCTTTAAAAATATCCACTGGCACTGGTTCTCATTACAGATGTGTGGTTGTAACATTTCATTTTTAAAATGTGTATCCATCTTTTTTCAGTTCTAAAGGAGTCCAAAGAAACCATCTAAAACCTTAAAAATAACCACTAAACCTACAGTGTTTCTGGTTTTTAAAAATTCTCAAGGGAGGACATTTTTTATCTTGGACTTAAGCTTCATACAGGGTGGCCCATTTAAAAGAGGCCCTGCACAGCCACATTATTAAATGGGAACTGTTTTCAATGGGCCACCCTGTAATTCAGGATTTTTTTCCCGATAGATATTTACTTCTTTGCACACTTATGAGTTTAGTTCAAGTGTTCAGTTACTGCACTTGATAAGCAGCCTTGAAATTTAACTTTTGGGCACCTTGGTGACATTGACACCTCTGGGCTCAGAGACATTAGGACATTTGTAAGTTCATATTTTGAGAGATCATGTTTGGGCCTCTGAAAAGTTGACTGACATTGTATGCGAATCTGCTTTTTCAAAACATGTTTGTAATGGATAAAAATACAAATAAGCTGAAAATGGAAACTTTAACATAAACAATAATATAGCTTTGGACTTTCTTTTACCGTAAATCTTTAAAAATAGAAAAAATGTCCACTTTTTTTTGGAATAGGTTAGGGTTAATAGTTCTTAATATTTTAACCAGAATTTCCAAACATACATTATTCTTTTCTATTACAAAAAAATAAAGTCTGTGCTAGAAACGAGTTAGAAATATTTTATTTGAACCCTAGTGTGTCTGATCCAGTTTTGCTCAAGCCTGCCCTCCAAAATTTACAGGGCAAAGAACAAGAATTTAAATGAAAGCCCATGTAGGGAAGGGCTCCCTGCAGGAGAGAGGTGGACAACCAATTGATGTCATCATAAATATCCCTGAAATCACCAGTCATAACTGGAAGACAAGGAAGGAAATGGATCCTTGGCAGTATTTGCAAATGGTACTTTGTAATGCAAGAATCCTTTGCATACATCCTATTTCAGAGGAGGATTTGAGAACCTCTGCATTTCTACCACTAATCCTGCCAATTCCCTAGAGCAGTGTGCATTTCTCAGGTCAGTAGTAACACAGCCTACAAACCTTCATGGCATTTTGATGCAGTAGCCTTTTGTTTTGAGAAATGTGGAGAAGTATTTCCCCAGGGCCCAGATGATATGAGTTATGTGCCAGTGATGAGTGTTGAAGTTGTCGTGTTAGTGACATTCAAGGCTCAGGGTAGATTTCTCTCTTACCACATCTTAAAGTAGTAGTGTTAAAACCAAGTATAAGTTTAATTGATTGATTGCAGAAATCTTAAGTTCTGTTTAAATATAAATAAAATGAACCCATGTCTCAAAATTGGTACCCAGTATGCCTCTCCTAATTTACTACCAAAGGGGTCTTTTAAAAAAAAAAAAGAATAGTTAATTGATTTTTGAGAGAGAGAGAGAGAGAGAAAGGGAAAAGAGAGAAACATCAGTGTGAGTGTTTAACATTTATGGACTCCCTCCTGCACACCTCCTACTGGAGATCCAGCCTGCAACCCTGGCATGTGCCCTGACCAGGAATCAAACCAGCAACCTCTCTGGCAGGGATATCGCCCAACCAACTGAGCTACACTGGCCAGGGCCAAAGGGATCTTTTAATACGTTTCCCTAACTCCAAACTAATTTTTGCCCAAGCAAGTTTTAAGTATATTAGTACATTATAGGTCATTATAATCTTGGGACTATGGTTAACGGCTTGAATTAGAACCTCCACCTTGTTTTAATTCTACACATTATACAAAAGAGTACTTTGGGGAAAAGGATTAGAAAGGATTCCAGATAAAGTGTTTGTATAAATTGGAAGCCTTAGAAGGAAAAACAAAATAAGGAGTTGTAACAGTTAAATATGTCCTAGATCAATCAGCTTCCTCCAGGCAAATGTAAAGAAACTCAAATTAAGGTTAAGTTTTCCTTCACATTCCTAGTAAACTCACATTTTTGGAGATGTTCTATTAAAACATAGAATGAAGATAATAATTATTATCCTATAATTGGAGCTCTTTTTTAATATTTTTAAAATATCCTGGGTTGTATGAATTATGGTTTAATAAATGATCAATATATAAAAAGGTGATCTAACAATTCTGTGGAGGCCTTGATGTTGCTGACCTACTTTCTTTCTACTGAATGGCCTTGATCCAAGACAATGCCCCAGTTATTCTTTTTTTTTTTTCTAAAGAAGTGAGACTGTGCTCACATTTAAACCATTAGCATACCATTTAATGAAAATGTTAAAGCATAACAACTGTAAGAAAGAGCTCTTGAGTAAGGTGGTTATGCTTTCATTTGCTTTAAGAAAAATATGGTTTCTTTTATTCTTTAATGTAAAGCTCCATCTTGAAAAAGAAGAAAAATTGACATGGATCCAAATCAATTTCCTGGTTGCTTATGTTACCTCCATTTGGAAAGAAGGTGGGCTTAGTGGTCATTTCTTGAATTACTGAGGAGCACACTAGGTGTAATGAGAAGAGATATACCATCTGGACATTGAGGAGACCAGGGTTCCTAATTGCAACAACCAAATTAATTACCCCTCTGCTTTATTTAGGAAACTCACCCTGACACCAAGCGGCAGCAGATAAATAAGTATGAGTCTATCTTTCCTGCTGCGTGTTAGCTTTCTATCCAGCCCAAGAACATCTGGTTTGAGGTATTGAGGGGAAAAGACAAGGAATGACTTGTTTGCTAGCCATATCATGCAAAGAAATCAATTTAATTTTAACATGACAATTTTAACTCATTGTTCATTTTGTTTAAGACATCGTATTTTTGTTGTTCATTAAATGGTGACATGGTTACTTGAGTACTATAGTAATAGTCTTACAAAGTGAAAAACATTATTAGTACTTGATGTGTGTGTATCGGTTTCTTGGGGCTTCTGTAACAAAGCACCCAAAACTGGGTGGCGTAAATCAGCAGAAACATATTTTCCTACAGTTCTGGAGCCTGACGTCCAAAATAAGGAGTCAGCAGGGCCATCATCTCCATGAAAGCTCAAGGGGAGAATCCTTTCTTGTCGGCTCCAGCTTCTGGTGTTTGCAGGCAGTCCTTGAAATTTCTTGGCTTTTAGATGCATCACTTCAGTCACATTGCTTCTCCCTGTGTGTCTTCACAAGGTCTTCCCTCTGTGTGTCTGTCTGGGTCCAAATTTCTCCTTTTGGTAAGGATGTCGGTATACTGAATTAGGGCTCACCCTAATGACTTGTTTTAGCTCCATTGCCTCTGTAAATACAGTGGGGGTTGACTTCCACATTCATTTTTGATAACCTGTAACTGTTTTTTACCATTTTAAATTAGAGTACACAATATTTCAAAAATTGGTAAGCTGTATTGTGCAGCTTAAACAACAGTATACACTTAATTGCATGTTGTTTTCTACATATTTTGACAAAATAGCAGGTTTTGGGTTTTTTTCAGAGAGTGGAGCAGCTTTCTTGCATATACTAATTAGATGGTAACTACGGTAGGAGTTCTCATCATTCTTAGATCTTGGCTCAAGTACTTCTTATTCAAAGAGTCTTTCTTGATTATTCTAACGTATTTTCCTCTCTCTTCTCTGAATAATTGTAGCAGTACCTACTGGAGTCACTCTAAGTTCATGCATTATTTGGCATTGGTGTTTGATTATACTAGAGGTTGGCAGACCATGGCCTGAGGGCCAAATGCTGACAGCCACGTGCTTTGTACATGGGTAACTAACAATGGTTTTTACATTTTTTAAAAAATTTTATTTCTTAAAGTATTACAAAGAGTATTACATATGTCCCCCCTCCCCTCTTGACATTAGATTGCTTCCCACCCCAACGGCCCACCCAAGGCCTTCACCACCCTACTGTCTGTGTCGTTTTGTTCATCAGTTTATAATGGTCTTTATTATCCATAAATGAGTTAGATCATGTGGTATTTTTCTCGGCTTCCCAGGGGCCAGCACAGCCTCGCAGGGGCCATCTCAGCCTCACAGGGGTCAGCACAACCTCACAGGGTCCGTCGCAGCCTCACAGGGGCCATCTCAGCCTCACCGGGGCAGTCACAGCTTCGCAGGGGGTGCCACATCCCACGTTGGGGGTGAAGGTGCGAGTCAGAAGCTCCTCTTGCTGTCTCTTCTGCTGCTCCCTTGTGTATTGCCGATGCTGGAAGTTTCTGAGAGCAGTCTGCAGGTGCTGGACATCATACTTAAACTGGTCAACACGAAGTTTGGCATTCTGTCTTTTGTTGGGCGGCTCCTTGCTGGACAAAATCTCCAGGCGTTCTTGGTGGCTGAATATCTGGTATGCTTGCTTGGATTTCGTTTTCTACTATGTGCACAGACTGCTTGTCTGCCGTCTCCCAGCGTCCCATGTGAGACCGGATCTGGTGGGCATGCTTGTGCGTTTGCTGGTACAGTTGT
>NW_006300048.1:4511552-4517411 GCF_000327345.1 Myotis davidii | reverse complement strand
GTTCCGTTTGTGCCACTGGCACAGCGTGGGCGGGGATGTAAATTGAGTAGGGCGGGGTCTCCGGGAATCACCAGGGCGGAGCAAAGAGCAATGCCGTCTCCACGTCTCTGTGTCCCGGAGTGCCGGTGAGCAGCCCCGTGAGAAAGCCACCCTCACTCTCCAACCCACTGCAAGGCCGTCCCGTCTCTCCCCGTAGGGGTCTGGGACCCCAGAATCCCACCCCAAACAAGCTCAGTGGATTCGAGAGTTTGTAACCCCTTCCGATTGAAAAAAACCACGCATCCAGTTGCAGCCTGCCTGGCGAGCGACTCCATGCCTCTGTTCTTGTTCTTGGCACCTCTGTACATCCTACTCAGTCTCAGTGCTCTTCTTTCTTTCCTTCCAGTTGTAGAGTTTCCACTCGGCCAGCTTCCCATGGTTCTGAATGATAGCTGTTTGCTTTATAATTGGTAGTTTCAATGTTGTTGTGGGAGGCAGCACGCACAGGTCTGTACCTTACGCTGCCATCTTGGTTCTCCCCGGTTTTTACATTTTTAAATGGTTGTGAAAATCAGAAGAGTAATAATACGTTGTGACAGAACCCTTATGTGAAATTCACATTTTAATAATCATTAATAAACTTTCACTGGAACATAGTCATGGTCATTCGTTCATTTATGGATTGTTGATGGTTGCTGTGGTGCTAAAGTATATTTGTGCTTTACAACAGAGACCCTATGGAGCACAAATGTGAAAATATTTACTATCTTACCTTCTCAAGAAAATGTTTGCTGACCCTGGACTGTGCCAGTAGTTTATTCCCAACCTGTTAGACTACCTCACACATTTTTTTAAAGTAGATAATGAATATAATTTTATGTGTTACTAAAAGAGATAGTTACCCTTGTTTATGAATGTTCATTTGCCAATGTGCTCTGTATTATTGTTAGAGTTCACAAGGAACTGATGTTCATATTTGTGTTCCTTGGCTTTTAGGAGAGGGCTTACACCTTGATGCTCAGTGAATATTGTTAAACATAATTGAATTTATATCTAAATTAAGGGGTGTGTGTGTATATATATACACATATATACACACACATACGTGCATGTGGTGGATATCAGTAACCTCTTAACTATTAGCAATCTAGAATATTTAGATGATATAAATATCAATGTTTCATGATGTAAAAAATATAAGCATATATTTATAAATATCAATATTTTTCTTATTTCAAAGGTGCTGCCAAATGTTCAAAAATTAAGTTTTTTAGAGAGAAAATATATAAGGGTCTTAGCTCTCAAGTATATGTGATTTTTTAAAAATTGAGGTAGTTATACTGAATGGAACCAAGGTTTTTCTGTTCTGTTATTCTTATAACTTGTACTAAAAGTGCTAAGACAACCTGGTTAGTCTTCTTCTCCCTCACAGATTCCTCACCCCCACTCTGCTGCAGGTCTGGAATAGATTGTTGGAGGCTATTGCATGTTAACAGCACAATTGAGATGAAACCTGTGTAAAAATATAGTGAGTGTAGCTCTGCCTGGTTTGGCTCAGTGGATAGAGCGTTGGCCTGTGGACTGAAGGGTCCCAGGTTCGATTCCAGTTAAGGGCATGTACCTTGGTTGCAGGCACATCCCCAGTAGCGGGTGTTGAGGAGGCAACTGATCTATGTTTCTAACTCTCTATCCTTCTCCCTTCCTTCTGTAAAAAATCAATAAAATATATTTTTTTAAAAATAGTGAGGGTAAACAGATTACTTTGGCACTTTCTTTTTTAGTTAAAGTTAAAGGGTAAGTGTATAGAAATAGTATTTCCTCCCTAGCAGGTTTGGCTCAGTGGATAGAGCATTGGCCCTCTGAGTGAAGGGTCATGGGTTCAAATCCAATAAAGGGAATGTACCTTGGTTGCAGGTTCAATCCCCTGCAACCAATCCATATGTCTCTCTCACATCAATGTTTCTCTCTGTCTCTCCCCAGTCCTTCCACTCTCTCTAAAAAATCAATGGAAAAACATCCTCAGGTGAGGATTAACAAAACAACAACGGTATTTCCTCACTCTGGCACTCTCTATTCTCTTCTTTTGTTTTTTAAACAATAGTTTTTCTTTCACTTAACTTTTCTCACTTAGGGTTTTAGGACCACATCTATAAGTAGAAACTAGCTAGCTGAATTAATGAAGAATAGTGCAATCTGAACAAATTAATTTTAGGTATTAAATATTATTTTGAGTCACCCAGCTGTGAAATATATATCTAGACAATCACCTGAATATAATTTCATAGCTCTTTGGTTCTTTGGAATGGGAGGGAAGGATGGAGAGGGAACTCCCTGAAGCTAAGAGAATGCAGGTTGTGTATCTAATATTCTAGCTCCTTATCAGTACTAAGGGAGACATTACACTTGTTTGAATCTTGGTATCCTCCGGGCCCCATGTCATAGGGCATCACACTTTCCCTTTTTTCCCTCATACTGGAGATTCACCAAGGGATTTGAGATTTGAAATTTGTTTAGTTTTTACTTCTATAGGAACATAAGATTGTGGAAATTAGAGATCCCAAATTCCTGAAGTTATTTGGGGGACTCCAGGTCTGTGATTTTTCTCTGTTTATCAGACTTTTTTGTGCATGGTATATGCATGGTATTGGTGCCTTTAAGCTGGGAATAAAATTTCACTCTGAATATAATAATTATGTATCTAGTTAACTGGCCTGTGCTCAAGTATCAGTTTTAATCATATGTGATGAGATTAATTCTATTCTTATTGTTTTGGTATTTCTACATTGGAAAGCATAAATTTTACCAAGTTTTAGCCTTGGAAATTTTACATTAATTACTGGAATGATTTCTGAATTTTGTTCCAGAACTACATTGATTTATACATAAATGTACTATGGATTTTCCCAGTTATGCAGTTTTAATATTTACAGTTAATTCTTGAGACTTAAAATATTAATTTCATGTGGTATACTCAGCTATTTGAATGATTAGAAAGAAAGCTAGTTATTTACATTTGACCTGGAAGATTTTTTTTATCCTTCTGATAGCATTTGATGTTTCAGTTCTCCAGATTTTTCCTCTTAATCTTGTAAATTCAACTGTAGCCTTTAAACATTGGTTTACTTTTCTGCATGTTCCACACTTAATTTAAAAAAGGTAATTTGTAATTTATCTAAGTGTCATCCAATAACCTACTGTAGCCACCTGCTAGTTGGATATATGCTTATGTGGTCTTAAATTTTTAATTTAATTTTTAATTGTGGAAGTTTAAATAAATTGCATTTGAGGCCCTTTCAGTTTCTTTGAAAGACAATATAGAGTAGTCAGGGTTTGATATTTAGAGTTTACAGTTAGACTGGTGAGAGGTGGAATTCCATTTGTTTCACTAGTTAAATATGTGACTTTGGGGAATCTAGTTGACCTGTCCATGCCTCTTTCCAAGTTCTCAACCTGTGGGTTGCGACCCCTTTGGCGGTCGAATGACCCTTTCACAGGGGTCGCTTAATACTATCCTGCATATCAGATGTTTACATTACGATTCATAACAGTAGCAACATTACAGTTATGAAGTAGAACAAAAATAATTTTATGATTGGGTCACAACATGAGGAATTGTATTTAAAAGGCCAGATGGTTGAGAACCACTGCTCTAAATGGTAATAATAGTACCTACCTCAGAGGGTCATTTTGACATTTAAATCAGTTCAATAGTATCTAGCAAATAGTAAATACTCAGTATGTAAATATCATCTACTGATTATCATTTTCCTCATTACTGTTATTGGTTATATTGATTCTAAATCTTACAACCTTTCAGATTCATTTGTTTTGTTATATTTACTGATGTTAAAAAAATAGCATTAATTTGGTACCTTTTTGAATAATTTTTAACTGTTCACAAAAGCATACCAAATATAGTAAGATTTTGAATATTTTTTCCTTATGCTGTGATTTCATTCAGGAAGCATTTATTGGGTTTGCACTATATGCTATTTCATTCCTTAAAAATGAAAAAGATCAGGTCTCTATCATCACCTAATTAGCACTAATTTTTTTTATGTTATACATATGCATGTACAAATTCTAAGGGTGTATAATTAGTTCTTGTGACAGATGTTAGAGATAATTTCTGGAAGGGGAAACATTTGATCAAGATCTTAAGAGATATGATGGTATTAAATCGGATATGAAAGTTGCTGGCAGATTAAGGGGTACAACAAAGCCTTCTAGGTAGAGAGGCAAAGGTGCATAAGCAGTGAAGTATGGGAAATGTATGTGGGATTACAGGATAAAAGAAAAAATGGGGGCCCTTTTTCTTTTGCATCTTTGAAGTTCTGCCAGTTACCTCTTACTATGAGATTGTTAAGATTTTTAAGAATACACTCTTTGATTCTCTGCCCTGCTATCTTCTACTGCATAACCCCATATTGTTGTCACCCAAAGTACTACAATTATTGGCTCTTTTCTGCTAACATTGTGTCCACAAGTCATGTGAATTGTAGGTGTTTTTTTTTTCCTCATTTAATACATAGCTACCTATATGCCTTAGGGCAGGGGTCCTCAAACTACGGCCCGGGGGCCAAATGCAAATACAAATATTGTATTTGTTTCCGTTTTGTTTTTTTACTTCAAAATAAGATATGTGCAGTGTGCATAGGAATTTGTTCATAGTTGATTTTCTAAACTATAGTCCGGCCCTCCAACGGTCTGAGGGACAGTGAACTGGCCCCCTGTTTAAAAAGTTTGAGGACCTCTGCCCTAGGGTTTTAATCTGCTCTACCAGTATTTAGTGTGTATTCCCCCTTCAATTGCACCCTCTGGGGAAAATTCCTTAGAATCTGAGATCCCAGTGAAATCAGTGGGAGATAAATCCATCTAAATGGCTGTTCTTCTTCATCACCAGTATCCTTTTCCATAAGAATGTTTTCTTCTTCCACAAGACTCTACTTTTGATCCTTCCCTTCCTCTATGATAAGTGCTATGGAAGTGTCTAGGAGGATAAATCGGTTATTTGTTGCTACAATAATGCTGTATATGAAAAAGCCATAAATCTTTAGTAGTAAAACCTCAGCATTATGTTCATGTGTCTAGCATCGTAGATTAGGCAGCCCCACCAGTCTTGACTGAGTTCTGTCATTTGTCTGAGCGTCAGCTGACGATCAGCCTATTCAACCATCTGGGTTGCCTCTGCTGGAGAACTGAGCTGACTCAGCTCAGCTCCAGGTGTCTGTAGTTTTCTAGCAGATTAGTTTGGGCATGTTTTCATGGCAGAGGCACAGTGCAAGAGCACAAGTTGAAATATAAGTGCTTCTTAGCCTCTGCTTGCTGACCTCTGCTAATACCTTATTGGCCAAAGTATATAACATGATTAAGCTCAGAATTACAGTGTGGATGCATTTAAAGATACTTGACAATGGGAATTGATATAGTGTGTGGTGAAGAAGTAGGGCTCTCAATGCAACATACTGCAGAGGAACATCTAAATTAAACTGGGGATTAGGGAAAATTTCCCAAGAGTGGTACCCCTTGACCTAAATTTTGAAGGCATTAGTTGAATGAAAGAAGAAACAAAGACATATTTGTCAGAGACAATATCACATACAAAGGCCCAAGATGTGAAACTCATTGTGTGGTCAGCAATCTATAGGTAGTTTGATATGTAAGGCAGGAAGAAAGCATGTGTGGCTGGAAATAAGTCCAGAACCAAAGGCAGAAGCCAGATTTCAAAGACTTTTCATATAATAAGCAAAGGAGTTATAGGATTCTGTGACCGTTCTAAGGCTAGGTGTTAATTACTATTTTAATTTTTTTCCCTTTACTGATTAAAGTATTACATATGTGTCCTTATCCCGCCATTGCCTCCCCCACCCCCCCACTCAT
>NW_006300048.1:4509003-4510839 GCF_000327345.1 Myotis davidii | reverse complement strand
GGGAATCCCTGGGAGCCCTTGGAGCTGTATCAGTGAAGATATTGCTTTGGCATATGTCTGAGATTTTGCTGCCTGTAGATTCCTCTAATATTTTTATGGTTTTCCCATCTTAGGTTTAAGTCCTTTACCCATTTTGAGTTTATTTTTGTGTATGGTGTAAGTTGGTGGTTGATGTTAATTATTATTAATATTTGTATTTGCTTTAACACAGTCCTTATGAATATATTTAATAATATATAGGCTGGAGTTTGGAAGGTACATAGATGTTTTATGAACATTTTCAGTACATTTAGAAGATTGCACATGTTATTCATTGTAAGCTACTAGAAATATCAACTAAACTTTTCATGTAAAGATTAATATGACTCTCAGTGATACTGTTTGTAAACAGCAATAAAAGTGTTTTATTACATGCCAAACTTTAAAAGTTGTAGAGGGTAATCTAAAATAAAGCCAAAAGATCATTCATATATCCTACATGTTATTCTTTAGTAGAATTGTTATATATAATTAATTTTTAACATCTTTCTCATGTTACCACTTTTTTATCCATTTTCTGGAGAACAGACTTGAAATGCATTTCTTCTGGCATACTCAATTTTATTTTGATTTGAGGAAAATTATAGGAACTAGAGATAAACATTTTCTTAATGTTCTCAGAGCAAGTGACAGACCATTGTCTAGTTTACATATTCTAGAAAGACAGTTGTCTTGTACATTTCCTGATTAAAACAGAAGCTCTTTGTGAAGGAGCAAATGGAATGTATTATATACTACAACTGGAGTATTTATGCATTTTCCTGTTGGCAGTCATGAATATTTGCAAAATTAATTTACTTAATTGATAATATTACAACTTTGCACTGTTTTCCATATTTTTGAATTTATAGGTTCATTTAGTCAGTATTATAGTATATGATACTAAAACTGTTATTTTAGGTGACAAATTAAGTCCTGGAAACATAAGTACATTAGTAGAGAATATAGTTACAACAGTGGTATTAATTATTACCAGGTGGTTTTTCTAGAAGGCTATTTAAGGAAGTGTAATTAAATTATAATTTTGGCATGAGTTTGATTTATTTTAAAGTGGTGGGGGCAGGGGGATTCTAGTATTTGCACTCTAGTGAACTTGACATCAATCTCAACAAAGAAATCTGGCATTTTTAATTAAAGGAAATTGCATGAGTTCACAGTACGTATCAGAGTGAAATGACTTCCCTTTATGATAGGGTAATGCCATGGCAGAATAGTACAAAAATTCAGTGAGATGCTCTTACAAGTGAGATTGAGAACTGGAGTAAAGACAAAGGCACCTTGATAGTTGGTTCACCAATTCCTAGCCCATGAAGTTTTGATCTATAGTCTCAAGGTTATCTCTTAGCTACAGGGCTTCATATTGGGCTTGTGACTTCTTCAACACTTACTAGTACATTAGAGGTTTTCATATCCTTTGTTTATTTAAAAGTTTTGGAACCTTTTTTCTTTAGGTATTATTTTGAGTGGGACCTCAATATATAAACCAAATAAATGCTAAGCTATTCTGTTTCAGTGGGGATTAGAAATGGTGATAGTTGCAAAAGGTCTATCTAAGGATATGCCATTTAAGTACCCTTTATTAAAGGATAAGAAATGAAGAGTCTATAACCACAAAGACTAGCGAGGAGGCATGGTTTCTTCAAGTACCGTATTTGCCGGCGTATAAGACGATTTTTTTGGCCCTGAAAAATATGCCTCCAAGTGGGGGGTCGTCTTATACGCCAGGTACACTTCAGATAGACTGCCCATAGTGCTTGCCCCGTGCCATAGTGGCCTCCCGATGCCCGCCCACTTCAT
>NW_006300048.1:4506055-4508439 GCF_000327345.1 Myotis davidii | reverse complement strand
TTAAAATGTTAAAATCAAATCTGATATTGTTTTACCTTTTATTTGGTGTGTGGAAGGTGTGCGGAAGAGGGGGTAGTCTTATACGGCGAGTATATAACAAACTCTGTATTTTGAGTGGAAATGTTAGGGGGTCGTCTTATACGCCCAGTCGTCTTATACGCCGGCAAATACGGTAGATTAGCAATTGCCTTGAGCTGGGGATGGGAATGTGGATTAACTGTAAATGCGCAAGAGACGTCTTTTTGGAATGATGGAAATATTCTAAAACTGAACTGTAGTGGTGGTGATACAACTGTATAAATTTACTAAAGGTCACTGAATTAAACCCTTTATACATGTGATTTTATAGTATACTAGAGGCCCGGTGCAAATACATGCACGGGTGGGGTCCAGCCGGCCTGCCCCCGTTGGGGCCAATCAGGCCAGGCCAGCTACAGGAAGGGAACACCAGAGGTTGGCTGGCCAGCCCCATCCCCCATCAGGGTGAGGCTGGGGGGCGATCGGGGGCAGGGCCGGCCAGGGAGAGAGTTCACAGGAGGTTGGTAGTCCGGCCCCACCCCCTGGTCGAATTCCCAGTTAAACGCCTGGTTGAGGGGACAATTTGCATATTAGCCTTTTATTGTATAGGATAAGTGCTATCTCAGTAAAACTTTAAAATAACACTTTACCTAAAAAAGTTTTAAGCAGATTTTTAAATATTTTTTAAGACCTGTCACATGTAAGAGATAGATGTGATATTTCATCTAGTTCTAGGTGACAAAACTAATCCTTATGTATGAAAGTGAACAGAGAAACATAATTTCACTTACTATTAAGGAATAGCTCTCCAAAAGTGGGAGAGACTGGGCGGGTCTTTAAGAGGTTTAAATGACAATTTACCTAAGTATGCCAGGCACATGTAAAGCACTCAATAAATGTTCTTCAAGGAAAAATAGATGTAGATAAAGTACAAGTATATAAGTATATATGTTTGTAATGTGTTTATATACATACTGTATATAAATGTGTATGTATAATTTTGAGAGCAAATGTTCCAAAATGATAACAGTTGGTGCATCCATATGAAAAATGTGTATTTTCATTGTATCGTTATTTTGTTTTTTCCTGTTGATTTGAAACCTTTCAAAATAAAAAGTTAAAAGGTAGGAGTCGTGGTTAGGTTGATAGGGCTGTGAGAGCAGATTTTCTTAAACCCTATGCAACTTAATGAAAGCATCATTCACTATCTGAAATAGAAAAAAAATGAATTTATTTTTTCTTATTAAAGAAAAATGTATGCTGGTCATACAGTCTGTTAGCAGGAAAACTACTCATCTTACTAGTGCGGGAAGCATGGCGTTCAGGGGTTGGCTTGTTCTGGAGGAGGATGTCATCTAGAAGCCAGGACTCAGATGAGACCACTGCACTCATAGGCAGGTTTATTGGCGTGATTCCTTTCCTGACTGGCTTCCAGCAGTGAGGAGCTGCCATTGTGAGCAGGCCCAGGGGCCAGCTTAATACCTGCAGGGGGACTGCTAACCATAGCTACTGAAAACTCCCTCATTTGTGCAACTTTCAAAATGCTCAGTTAGTGTACAATTTAGTGCCTGATATATAGGCCACAATAAATATTTGTTCAATGATTACTAAGTTAAGAACAACAATTGTTATTATTACACATCATCATCTCATTGTTTAAAACGGAAGAACTTTGAAGTTCTAATACCTGAGGCTGCCGCTTATTTTGGCTCTTCTCACTAAAGGTCTGAAGTCATATTGGCATCCTTTTCCTTATGTCAGCGTTCCCTAAATTGATTTTCAATGCTACATAATTAAGTGGGCTTAGAAAAATAATTACATACACAGTAAATACATTGAAAACCAAAAGTTTCTTTCCTTCAGAACTACTCAGTGTCTAATATGGTAATATGCTTTGCAAATCTAGGAAATACTAAAATCTAAGGCATTTCCTAAACTCATTTAACTACAGAATACTTTTTTTCTGGATAAGATCTATTTTTCTGTAAAGTTTGCCACATTTATTCATTTTAATTTTCTAAATCATCTGTATAATGCAAAATTCTATTTTTAAGTGACTTTCTCACTGTATGTAATTCATAAGCTTATTTTCGCTAACGCCATGGGCAAATTTCTTAACTTTCTTGGGTCTTTGAATCCCAGTCCATGAAATGTGCTTGAAAATTTGGGTGAAATTTGTGATTATAGTGTGTCTATATCCAATGTTATAGAAGTTAATTTTTAACTGTTAACTTTCAGCAAAAATAAGGTAAATTCTTGTGTAATTAAATATTTGCAGGGCCTACAGGGACTAACACAACTTTTTGAAAATTATTTCATATTTCTCTAAAAAGCTTAAGATTTTTTAAATGTATTTATTGATTGAT
>NW_006300048.1:4501217-4506038 GCF_000327345.1 Myotis davidii | reverse complement strand
GATTGATTGATTTTATTGATTTGAGAGAGAGAGAGAGAGAGAGAGAGAGAGAGAGAGACATTGATTTGTGTGTTTCACTTACTTATGCATTCATTGGTTGATTCTTGTATGTGCCCTGCCCTGGGGATCAGAACCACAACCTTGGTGTATCGGGACAATGTTCTAACCAACTGAGCTACCCAGTCAGGGCTTTGTATTTATTTATTTGTAAAATTTAAATTTATGTTTTCGTTACTGTTCACAAACAGTATTATACAGGGTAGGGCAAAAGTAGATTTACAGTTGTTTGTATGAAAATAATATAACAATTAATAAATAATAATATAGGGAGAACTCTTTCACCTACTCACAACTATAAACTTACTTTTGACCCACCCTGTATTAATTTCAGGTATATAACATAGTGATTAGACGTTTATATATCTTACATGAAATGACCATACTGGTAATCTAGCACCATATATAGTTATAATATTATTGACTGTATTCTGTATTGTATATCCCTGTGACAGTTTCTATAATTGGCAATTTGTACTCCTAAATTCCTTTTACCTTTTTCATTTCTTCCACAAACTCCTCCAATCTAGACACCTTAATTTCTTCTCTGTGTCTTTGAATTTGTTTTCTTTGATTATTTATTTTGTTTAATAGATTCCACATGTAAGTGAAATAATACGTTTTTGGTCGTTCTCGGTCTGAGTTATTTCACTTAGCCTAATCCCTTCTAGGTCCATCCATTCTCACAAGTGCTAGGATTTTATTCTATTTTAATAGCTGCATAATATTGCCTTGTATATATGTACCACATCTTTATCCATTTGTCTCGATGAAAACTTAGTTTGTTTCTATGCCTTGGTTATATAAGTAATGCTGCAGTGAATTTAGGGATTCATATATTTTTCTGAATTAGTGTTTGGATTTCTTCAGATAAATGCTTAAGTGGAATTGTTGGGCATCAAATTATAGTTCTATTTTCAATTTTTTTTTTTTGAGGAACCTCTATATTGTTTTCATAGTGGCTGCACCAATTCCAACCCCACCAACAGTGCATGAAGGTTCCCTTTTCTTCACATCTTTTCCAACATTTATTTATTGATTTGTTAATAATAGCTATTCTGTCAAGGGTGAGGTTATATCTCATTGTGGTTTAGATTTGCATTTCCCTGATGATTAGTGATGTTGAGCATTTTTTTCATGTGTCTGTTGGCCATTTGTATATCCTCTTTGAAGAAATGTCTATTCATGTCTTCTGTTTAATTTGATTGTGTGTATTTTTTGTGTGTTTGTGTTCCTTTATATAGTTTGGGTCCCTTATCAGATGTATCATTTGCAAATATCTTCTATTCATTTTGTTATCTCTTTGTTTTATTGATGGTTTCCTTGTATTTTTCACAAAACTGGAACAAATAATGCAAAAGTTTATATGAAACTACAGAAGGCCCCGAGTAGCCAAATCAATATTGAGAAATAAGGACAAAGTTGGATGTATCATGCGACCTGATATCAAACTATACTATCAGGTTATAGTAATCAAACAGCAGGGTTCTGGCATAAAAGAAGACACATAGGTCAATAGAACAGAATAGAAATAAGCCCATGTCTATATGGTCAGTTAATATATAACAAAGCAGGCACAAATATACAATGGGGAAAACATAGTCTCTCTAATAAATGGTGTTAGAAATGCTGGACAGATGCATGCATGCATGCATGCATGCATGCAAAAAAAAATTAGACTACTTTCTTACACTGTATACATAAATAAACTCAACGAGTTAGACTCTTAAATGTAAGATCTGAAACCATAAAACTTCTAGAAAAAACATAGACAATAAACTCTTAGACATTGTTATTATATATATATTTTTTAGGGTAAAGTAAACAAAAGCAAAAATAAACAAATGTAACTACATCGAACTAAAAAGCTTCTGTACTGCAAGGCTTAGAAATTAGTTTTGCAAAGTAGTTGAACCAGATTTTCTTTATATTATTTTGTTAATCTTTGGTAAATAAGCATTTAAGGATAATGTGTCTAATTTGTTACAGTTTTTGCTCATTTAACATAGAATTGCAGAAAATTATTTCTAGGTGAAATAAAAGCCTTTAACTAGATTTGTGACCGTGAGATGGTTATTTAAGTTCCCTGACCTTCATTTTTTTCTTATTAAAATAAGATAAATGGAGTAAATCTTTTCGCTCTATCCCTGGCCTACCATTCATCCATTATCTTTCTTATTCCTCTAATAAGGAATCATGTGCTTTATGCTGTTACTTATTACAGCTTGAATATGGGGATATTTGCTTCTTGGGGATATAAGATATAAGAGGAAATTGCTCTGAATTGTAAGATGAAATTCATATTCATATGTCATTTGTGTAAACTTCCTCAGATGCACATTTTCATGCTTTGTGCTGTGATAATTGTAAGTGAACTTTCCTAGGTAAGTCTTTGGTTTTTGCAAAATTGTCTAATTTATTCTTTCTTCTTCTCATTTGTTAAAAGCTATTTCTCTCATACATCAAGATTAATACATGATTATTTTAATATTTCACACTGCCTCCCTTTCCCTATCCCACACTTCCCATCTCCTGATTCTATTCTATGTTTTCCTTTATCTTAGGTTATATTTTTAACATACAAATCACTTCTTTAGTAATTTATTGTATTATTTATATTGATTTTTGTATTTTTTCCTCATTGGAATGCAAATTCTACTCATTTTTGTCTTTTGTTTAATGTGTTTTGTTCATTGATGATCATAAATAACTACAACAGTTCCTGAAACATACTAGGTAGTCCGTAAGCAATTATTGTTTAATTAATACCCATAGGTGATATGTGCTTACTTTTTTCAGAGTTTTACCCTGTCTTAACTTTTATTTTACTTTATACAAATATATATGTATTTTTTACACTGGTATATTATAAATTTTATAGACCATGAATGATAATTTTATACTCTTCCTTTTCTTATATTTTTCGATATTTATACTTACTTGCTAGAAAAACTGTTATCCTAGGTATTCATTTGATATTTTAATTTACTTATCACTTTGACCTTTTCAGAACCAATGTTAATTGATTTAATTTCTTCCTTTGAAAAACAGATAAAATCATAGAGGTATATGAAAGTTAGAGGTAATAAAAATTGAAGAGTAAGGATAATTTGCATGTGTTTATAACTGTCTGATTGCCTTAAATGAATGATCATAGCAAACTTATTCACTCTACCACCCCTTTAAACAGTGGGTAAATCATTCTCAACAAATATTGGGTAAGAATGACATAAGCAGTATGATGTCTGTGTTTGCATGTGCTGTCTAGTGCCAGGTTAGCTGACTAGAGTGTAGTGAGGGCTGTAGCCTGCTATTCACTCTAATTCCAGTTAGGAGAAATTCCTGGGTATTATAGTAATACCTGGTTTATAAAGTATAATCAGATAAGTAGTTTGAAGGGAAAAAGGAAACTTTCTTTTGGGGCAGAAAGGCACCCAGGACCTTCTTACAACAAGCAGTAGTCACTTGGTGTCCATTCCAAAGTAATGTCAGTTACCTGAGGTAGAAAAATGTCCAAAAACCAGAAGTAATAAAAAAAAAAAGTAACTTCCAAGACCACAGCAATTACTTAACCACAGCATCCAGAATAAGTTAACCACATTAGAGTTTCTAGCCAGTAGTAAGTACTGAAAGCAGCTCAGCATCCAAGAAGACGCATACATGGCCATAAAGAAATGTCTCTCTGTCCTTTCTTTTTGGTGGGTTCATGAATGCTTTATGAGCAGGTCTGCTTGTGGCCTTGTGTTCTCCCTGACGGCCCTAGCAGGTTCTTTGTCACAGATTTTTATCAAAATTACCCTCTTGGCTTCTTTTTCAGAATCTATTTTCCTCTATAACTCAATCAGCTTTATTGAGGTATAATTGACTAGTAAAATTGTAAGCTGTTTAAAGTGTACAATGTGAGGACTTGGTATATGTATACATTGTGAAAGTATCTCCTTTATTATAGGGTCCCTTTCATTTAAACGTAATCAATCCTTCACTCTGATCTTAAACAGGGCTTTAAAATTTAAAATTTTAAACCCCAAAGTGGACCCTATTAAATACACTGAAAAAGAATAATATAAAATCCTGTGAAAAAAATCCAGAAGTGCAAACATTTAAAAAAAAATCTTTAAGAGAAATGGAATATTTTCACATATAGAAACAAAAATAAGTTTGTGTCCTTATTATCCTTCCTGCATTTATTTTTATTCATTTTTTTCAATGTTATGTATATAAAAACATTCATTTCTTCTTAATTTCATAATTGGTATCCAATTACTCAATTTAGTACAGTTTAATTTCTCACAAGAAATTTCTTATAAAAGTGATTTTTGTAAAATACAACTTTAAAATAATTCTGAAGATAGAAATTTTTAGGATTTAAAGATTATCTGAAAAAGCATGTTTTTTGTTTAAATTGAAGTAAAATTGATGTATTATTAGTTTCAGGTGTACAAAATAATGATTCAGTATTTATGTATACTGAAAAATGATTACCACATCAAGTCTAGTTATCTTTCACCATACATAGTTACAAAAGATATTTTTTTTGTGATGAAGACTTTTAAGATCTACTCTCTTAGCAAAATTCAAATAAGCAATACAGTATTATTCTACATAATAAAAACCTAATATGCAAATTGACTGAATGGTGGAACAACTGGCAGAACAACCAGTGACTATGACGTGCACTGACCAGGGAGCAGACGCTCGACGCAGGAGCTGCCTCCAGCCTGCAGGCCCCAGGCCAGCCCAGGCAGGGGCCAGCACCCCCACCCC
>NW_006300048.1:4500496-4501063 GCF_000327345.1 Myotis davidii | reverse complement strand
CCCCCCCCCCCCCCAACCCCCAATCTCCCTGCTGGTCGCTCAGCAGAAGGGGGCTCCCTGATCGCCCCACCAATTGCCCTGCAGGTTGACCTTGATCACCAGCCAGACCTAGGGACCCTACCCATGCAAAAATTACTTGCACCAGGCCTCTAGTTAATAATAATCCTCATGTTGTACATTACACCCCAGGGCTTATTTATTTTATAGCTGGAAGTTTGTACCTGTGGAGTCCCTAGACACATTTTGCACACACACACCCAACAACCAATCTGTTCTCTGTATCTGTCAACTATATTTTTTTGTTTGTATTTCAGATTCCAAATATAAGGGAGATCGTATAGGATTTATCTTTCTCTTTCTGGTTTCACTTAGAGTAATACCTTCAAGGTCTAAACGTTTTGTTGCAAATGGCAAAATTCCATTCTTTTTTATGGCTGAATACTATTTTATGTGTGTGTGTATGTATGGACTACTTTATATTTAAGTTTTATTTTTAGGATATTATGTAGTAACATCATTTATTATTTTTTAAATTAAATTTTTATTGTTCAGATCTCCCCCCCCCCA
>NW_006300048.1:4490679-4499344 GCF_000327345.1 Myotis davidii | reverse complement strand
GCAGGAACTATGGAGAGATTCCTCTTCTTTGTTTGGAGTTTGGAGGTGCCCAGATGAGGCCCAACTGTGAAGTACTGCAAGCTGCTGTGGGGCCTTGGGTCTTCTTTTGGAAGTTCTGGGTCTCTCTGACCCACCTGAAGTTTGTTAGGTAATTTTCAGATTGCAAAGGGCCAGGCTTTCATATGCAAAAGCATCTGGGCACAGCTTGGGTGGGGCGGGGGTCTCAGGGAATCAACAGGGCAGAGCAAACAGCTATGGCTGATCCTCAGCCCTTCCCTAAGAGGCCCCAGGTCTCAGTGTCCCGCGGTAATCTCTGCAAGCACCTCTGAGAGAAAGCTGTCCTCGAGTTCCGAGCAATGCCAGACAGTCCAGTTTCTCCCCATATGAGTCTGGGTCCCCAGAGACTCACCCGGAACTGGAGTTCAGAGCGGGAGCGTGTGTCTCCCTCCCTATTGAAAAAGGCAACCACGTCCTCAGTTGCCAGCCCTTTACACGCAATCCTCCGTACCTCTGCACTTTACTTCCACACTCCTCTGAGTCTCAGTGTGCTTTTCTCTTTCCTTCTAGTTGTAGAATTTCCACTCAGCCAGCCTTCCTGTGGTTCTGGATGATATCCGATTTGTCTTTTAGTTGTATTTTTGAAGTGGTTGTGCCAGGCAGCAATTTCAGGTGTTTACCTATGCCGCCATCTTGGTTTCTCCTCATTAATTTTTATTGCTCAAGTTGTAACAATTCACTTGACTAAAACAATCCGATTGACTAAAAGATAAAACAACAACTTTAAATCTCTAGTGAAAAGAACATTTTAAAAACATGTGTTAAAAGCAATCCAATTAATGTGTTTTTAAAATGTTCTTTTTACTAGAGTTATTAATTGAATTTGTTGTTTTATCTGTTAGTCAATCATTTCAGTTGATAATATTTTACTTTTTCTATAGTGAGATTTGAAGTAAATTAAAAAAAAAAATTGGAGGGAAACTTTGTTCATGATGTCCAAAGAATTCAATACTGAATATATCAGTGAACAAAACAGAAGGTTCTCTGAATAGTATCTGATCTATAAAAGGATTTTCTTATGATGCAGTCCAATGTATTTTTTTCTTTTGTTGCCTGTGCTTTTGGTGCCATACTTAAGAAGCCATTGCCAAATCGAAGGGCATGAAAAATTTCCCCTCTACTCTGTTTTACAGTTTTAGCTCTGTTGATCTATTTTGAGTTCATTGCCCCACACCAATTATCGAAAAGACTGTCCTTTCCAAATTAGGTGTTCTTTCCATTCTTACGGAAAAATCAATTGAACATATATGTAAGGATTTATTTTTTCATCATTTTATATCGAGAGTACCACATTTTTTCTCTTTATTGATAGCCTCGGGTGATATAGGCAAAGTGCCTTCTGTGGAATAGGTATTTTCCTAGTTCACACATGAAGTTATCACCATCTGGGTGTTAGTTTTCTCAACTTTTCTCCATATTAGGTTCTGCAAACTGACCTACCTTGCTTTTGGTCCTGGCATTCTCTCCTGTACCTTGAGTACCATGCTAGTTGAAGTCCAGGCTGTAGGATGCTAGGTATAAATTTTTGCTGCAGGGTCTCTTATCCTGTGGAACTGTATTTTATCATTATCTCTGACTTATGTTTTGTTTTCCCTACTGCTGAAATATAAGTTTTTAATATAGTATTGTGCATTTTTTAATGTTCTCTACCAGGAAGTGACTATTTGTACATCTGGTCCACCATTTGAAAGTTGAGAATAGGACTTTTAAGAACAGTTTTATAATCCATTCTTTTTTCTTTTTTTTAAATATTGAGCTTGTCTTTTTTAAAAAAAATATATTTTATTGATTTTTTTATAGAGAGGAAGGGAGAGGGATAGAGAGTTAGAAACATCGATGAGAGAGAAACATCGATCAGCTGCCTCCTGCACACTCCCTATTTGGGTATGTGCCCGCAACCAAGGTACATGCCCTTGGCCGGAACCGAACCCAGGACCCTTGAGTCCGCAGGCTGACGCTCTATCCACTGAGCCAAACCGGTTATGGCTATAATCCATTCTTGATAATCTACTTGTATATACTTTCAAATGATGATTTATAGCATTTACATAAATTTTTCTTAGCAGCTTTTATTTTAATTATATTATATGCTATTATAATTTTCTGTATGGCTACTATAGAACTGTATTGGCAATTTGGATGTGGTAATATGATTTTCTGATTATCAGTGTTAAGTGGTTGTTATTTTTTTACATTTTGAAAAAGTAAATGCCCCTAAAAATTACTGCACAAATCAAGAAATAGCATAGATAATACTGCTGTTCACCTGTGTAAGAGAGATGCAAATCATTATCCATAGGAGACTGTACCTGTACTCTGTGATTTGAGAGAACAATTTGTACTTTATTAAACAAATTATTGGAGTAAATATCTTTCACCTTTTCCATTCTTAGCTTTGCAATTCTTGATATTGGTGTGATTAATTTTTTATTTTTTTGCAGGTTTTCTTTAGGTGATTCTAGGAAGCCTCTTCATGAAACAGCAGTTTTGGTAGAAGATGTGGTACACACTCAGTTAATTAATCTGGTAAGAACTTATATAATCTCATTTGGTATCACTCCTCTGCATTTTGCTTATGTGGGGATTGCATTGGGAATTTTTTTGTCAGTCTTATTGAGTTACAGATTACGTATAGCAAAATTTCACCAGTTTTGATGACTTATTGTCATATGACTACCAACACAATCATGATATATAGACATTTTAATCATTCATAAAAGTTCCCATGGGTTGCCTGTATAAATGAGTTTTTTCACTTACCTTCTGACCCCTGGTAATAGCATTTATCTGTATTCTATCACTATACATGCATAGTTTTTCCACAACTCTTTTTAAAACTTTTTTATTTTGAATATTAGACATCAAAATATTGCACAGAAAATTCCTAAATAGTACAGAAAATTCCTAAATAGTCTCCAACTCCATCTGTTAACATCTGACATAACTATAGTACAATTATCAAAACCAGGAAGTAATATGGGTATAATACTATTAATACAATTACTAACCTTATTTGAATTTCATCTTTTTCCCCATTAATGTCCCTGTTCTCTTCCAGGAGTCAATTCAGGATAAAAAGAATATTTGCATGGTCACAAAATATTTTCCCTAAGGTACTTATTAACAACAAAATGAAAAAAAAAATAGTAACTTATTAATAGAAGTTAGGGTATCATATCAACAGGTTTATGTTTGTCCATAAATTTTAGCATTCATCAGTGTATTTTAAGACAGTTATTACTGTACTAGAGGCCTGGTGCATGAAATTCATGCACGGGTAGGGTCCCTAGGCCTGGCCGGCAATCGGCCTATTGGGGCCTTCCAGCTGCTGGCAGAGCCTTCCCTTCCCCAGCTGCTGGCTCCTGGCTGCCAGCTGGAGCCTTCCTTCTTTCCACGTGGTGGTCACCACACGTCACAGAGAGTGTGCTCGTATGGTGCAGGAGTGGTTTCAGAAACATGAGGGAGACTTTACCTTGCTTAGGTGGCCCCCACAATCACCAGATCTCAATCCAATTGAGCATTTGTGGGACAAAGTTAAAAGAGCCATCAGGCAGCTGGTTCTACAACCATCAGATCTCATGGAACTGGACAGTGCTATTCATCAGGCATGGTGTCAGATTCCTTGCATCACCTTTCAACATCTCGTGGAGTCAATGTCAGGAAGAATCACTGCAGTATTGAAGGCAAAAGGTGGCCCAAAGAAGTACTGATGGGGTGGTCATAATAATCTGGCCACTCTGTGTATATAGATATTTACCTAATAATGGGTTTCTATTTCCTTCTTTCCTTTTCTATTTTTTAATTTCAATTATTCTTAAAGGAATAGCCATTCTTTACCACCACATATTTATTTAATTTTAATGTGTATGTGTGTGTATGTGTATATGTATGTGTGTGTGTGTGTGTGTATTTAAATTTTATTTGTAGGGTATTATGCAGTAATATTAGTTATTTTTATTGCTCAAGTTGTACCATGCGTAGGTGTTCTGTAATTTTAAAATACGCAAAATAATATAAAAATATATTTTCAAATCTTTATAGAATGAAATGAAAACCACATTAATCATTAAATACTCTTGGATTTTCTTTACTCCTTCTACAGATGAATTCACAAATATAAAAACTGATGTACATTTATTTTCTGAAGTACTAATCTCCAACAGCCAAGTAGTCATACATTTTATGTGCAAACTAGATATGGCATATTTACTTGCTATGGAAAGCAGAGTACAGGCTGAATGGAGAATAATCATTAAACACTGATTATTTTTAAGAAAATGCTGTTTTAAAAATGTACAATAGTACGTTTTTGGTAATTATGTACTTCTTAAAGTAAGTAACAGCTTTTAGATATAAATCTTCCAAAGGCTGTCTTTGAAGAGCTGTGAAGTGACTTATTTCAAATCTGAAGAATAATTTGTCAGTAACCTTCTCAAAAACCAAGCCAGCAGAGAATTTTCTTTCCTTTTCCTCCATGTGGTCAGTTTCATTCTTAGGGAAGGCCTGATGTAGCAAGAAGATAGAGTTCATGAACCTTCAACACAAGTTTGTGATCTGTCAACTAAATACACCACCTCCACTGTCATTTTCTTTCCCCATTTTTCTATCTGGTTTTTTGGTCCTATGGTCGATATATATTAGATATATTAGTTCTTTGTTTGTGGTATATGTTAATAATATATCCTTGCAGTGAATCAGTTTTCTTTCTACTTGTTTGTTATTTTAACAGATTCAAATCCATTAATTATTTATTGCCTTTGGATTTAGAATCATAGAAAGGCTTTTCCTTATACCAAGTTTAAAGAGGTAATCATCCAATTTTGCCTTCTTTGCCTTCTTTCCTTTTTAATAATTAGATCTCTAATTCATCTGTAAATTATTTTTGTTATTGTGTAAACTATGGATCTAATCTTTTTGAACCATTTGAGATATTTCCTTTATCATACTCTAAATTAGTATATGCTTTAGGGTACATTTCTAATTTTGTATTCTATGACATTGGTTAAATTGTCTATGCATGTGCTAATATGACATTTTTAATTATACACATTTTATAGTATATTTTAAAGATTGTTACAGCTAGTCTTACCTTGTAATTTTTCTTTCTCAATATGCTCCTGGCATTTCTTGTATGTTTATTTTTCCAAGTGAATGTTAGTATTAAATTTTGTAGCTCCATAAAATAGGTTGTTGGTATTTTTATTGAGATTGCATGAATTCATAAATTTAGAGAGAACTACATCTTTCGAGTGTTGAATCAATTTAAGAATAGGGACTGTCTTAACATTTTTTTTTCAAGACTACTTTTGTGTCTTTCATGAGTGTTTTAACATTTTTCTTCTATAGGCTTTATGTATTTCTTGTTAGATTTATTCCTAAGTGTAATCTTCTTTGGTGCTATTGTAAATGGGCTTTCTCAATAATATATCATGACTGAAAACGTCTGAAATACATAAATTTACAGATTCAAGAAGCTGAGCCCACTCTAAACAGGGTAACCCCCCCAAAATGCATGTCCAACTACTTAATACTAAAGACATAATATAAAACTGAAATTAGCCAGATTTTTTACTATAAGGCAACAATGATTTGAAACATAGCCGAATTCTCATTTGAAAACATGGAGACTAAAGGGAAATGGTAGTTCTATCTTTAATATTTTGAGAAACCTCCATACTGTTTTCCAACTTATATTTCTACTAACAGCCTACAAGATTCTCTCTTTCCACATCCCACCAACACTTGCTATCTTATATCTTTTTTTATAATAGCCACCTGACAGGCAGAGGTTGATATCTCATTGTGGTTTTGATTTGCAGTTCTCTGATGATAAGGGATGTTCAGCATCTTTTCATATACCTTTTGGCCAGTTGTATAAATTGTTAGGAAAAATGTCTATTAGACCCTATTCTCATTTTTTTAAACTTTAACAATGCTTTCATGTATGTTTTATTTGGTTATTATTAAATCTCAGTGAGGATATTATTATTCCTAATTTGAATTCCCAAGTGAAGAAAGATGATTTGCCCAAAGGTACAGACTTACTAAGTGGTGGTGTTGAAACCAGAATTGGGGCTTCCTGATACCCATCCTTTGCAATTGTTAAAGTTATTTCCTTTTTTATTTTCTTTTGCTATAGAGTTGTATGAGGTCCCTATATATTTTAGATATCAACCCTTTATCAGATATATGGTTTACTAATATTTTATCCCATTTCATAGGTTGCCTTTTCATTTTATTTTACTTTTGGTTGCAGTAACTTTTTGTTTTGATAAAGTTTTAGTTGTTTATTTTTGCTTTTGTTACTTGTGTTTTTAGTGTCATATCCAGAAAAAAAATAATGGGCAAGACCAATGTCAAAGAGTTTTTCCCCTGTTTTCTTCTGGGAATTTTACTGTTTCAGGTCTTACATTTAAGTTTTTAAGACATTTTGAGCTAATTTTTATGTGTGATGTAAGATAGGGTGTCTCCAAAAAATGCCTATATACTTTAACAGTTGATCGCTCAATTGATGTTTCTTTCATTTCAGATTTAACCCATTTGAATTAATTATTCAAAGTGTGTAAACATTTTTGGGGACACCTTGTACATATAGGCATTCCCTGCTTTTTGAAAGTTTGCGTTCTTTTACTAAAGACCTACCTCAGTACCTGTTTTCACTAACCTGATGAATCTGAAGAGGATTTTGACTTTTTTTAAAAATATGTTTTATTGATTTTTTGCAGAGAGGAAGGGAGAGAGATAGAGTTAGAAACATTGATGAGAGAGAAACATCAATCAGCTGCCTCTTGCACACTCCCCACTGGGTATGTGCCCGCAACCAAGGTACATGCCCCTGACCGGAATCGAACCTGGGACCCTTGAGTTCGCAGGCCGACGCTCTATCCATTGAGCCAAACCGGTTAGGGTGAGGATTTTGACTTTTACAAAAAAAGACAAAATGGGAAAATAGTGTTAAGGTTTTGTTTTGTATTGAGCCATTATAGTGGCAGCAGTACCCAGAGCAATGAGAGTGTCTATACCAGGCTCCTTCCTGGGAACTATACTCAGTTTTGCAGCAACAGTAAATGAATTGCTCTTATAATGCTCTCAATAATAATATCCTTTCACATTCCAAGCTGTCATGATTTCTGATGACTATATAGCTGCTTTTATTTGCTATTTATTCAAGGTTTCTTGTCAGAGAGTCTCATTTTATGCATAGAATATAATTACCATTTCATTTCAAAATTATATCAGATTTTCACTATATTAGTTTCCCAGGTAATGAATAAGTTCTTCAATCTGTTTTAGTGTTTTCATATCAGAACCAGTTTTTCAGGGTCATGGTAATAATCTTTAATTGTGAAAATTAGTAACAAATTTATATGTGTGAAAATTGATTGCTTAAATCTCCCATCTTGGTCAGCATGCACTGAGTTGTCTATCCCTCCCCCATCCCCCTTCTACTTCTAATACTTTTTAACTTGGAAGTTAACCTGGTAGAAGGAGCTCATGCAAGGCACTGCTTAATCCTAATCACCAGTTCTGTGAGGCGTCACTTATGCCACCTCAGTCATGGTTTATGAGTATGTTTTAAAATAGTCATAAAATTTCTTGTGCAGAACTTCAATTATAAGGGTTATCAAAATAGGACAAACTAATATAATTTGTGATTGCATAAAATAAAGGAAGTAGCCGTACCAGGGGGACCTCATGAATCACAGAATGGAAGCAGACTTCTAGCTAACTAAACATTCAGTCTTTGTACTGAGTCACAGCATGTATATGTAACTCAGCAAACCGGAACACAGTCTGTGTATATGTGAATGGGATTCAGTTCACAAATACTATCTGGGGAAAAAAAAAATTCTTGGTCTGTTTTGTCTGGTCCTACTGCAGTGATAGCGAATCTATGACATGCGTGTCAGAGGTGACACGCGAACTCATTTTTTTGGTTGATTTTTCTTTGTTAAATGGCATTTAAATATATAAAATAAATATCAAAAATATAAATCTTTGTTTTTACTATGGTTGCAAATATCAAAAAATTTCTATATGTGACACGGCACCAGAGTTAAGTTAGGGTTTTTCAAAATGCTGACATGCAGAGCTCAAAAGGTTCGCCATCACTGTCCTACTGTGTAGTAAGTGAAGTAATATATATATAGCATAAACAGACTGAAAACACATCCACTTTATGGAAAACACACATGTGCCCATGTCCACATACAGGGTGGTTCAAAATATAAAACATGTAGTACCAAACACTGGTGACTTTTATTTGTTTGTACTTATAACTTTCTTTTCTTGTGAATGTATGGTGATAATTTTTTAACTGATTTGGAACATCACGTATTTCTGATTGGCCTTAAAAATTTTTCTATTTAATTAATCTTATTTTCTCTCATATGTTACCACCTCATGCCTCAAGAAATACAATTGCATCTCCTCTTTTAGAAAAAAAAAATAAGTTCATAATGTTGTTAACAGATAAGTAGTTTTTAATCTGTGACACAGTATGGGCATATTTGAAGTAGAAAACCTCCTTAGCTACATTTTCTCTGAATTCCCCTGGATAATTTGCTACAGCATAACCCAGAGGACCAACCAGGAAGGGATTCCTAAT
>NW_006300048.1:4485652-4490631 GCF_000327345.1 Myotis davidii | reverse complement strand
CCCCAGCATGTCTTTTTTATCCTACTGCAGAATATCTGACTAATAGAAAAAGATTTTTCTTTAGGCTTCTTTATTTTTCCTCCCCTTTGCTGGTCTGCTACGCTTCCTTCACCTCAATAAACTGTACTAGCTGCTGGGATCCTATATCAGGCTTGGACTTCTGACCTGTGTTGAATGTTTCAGTTCTGGCTGAAACATCTTATAAATATCTAATGTATAGTTTCCAAGAATTTTGGATTTACCAAAGAGATGCAAACCTTTTATAAAATTCCCACTCAAGATTGAGTTGCATTACTTAAAATAGGTAGAGATTTGCACCAATTGGAAATCATGTGGCTGAATTGATATTATGCTGAGAGTAATATCCTTTTTGCTAATATCCATTTGCAGTGAAGTTCAAAAATTATAATGATTTTTTGTGGCTTTATGGCTATTTTTATTTCTCCATTTAACTCAAGGTTAAATATTAGAAAAATCTCGTTTTTATACACAGAGTATAATTATTTACCATTTAATTTAAAATCATTGGATTTTTGCTGGATGAGTCTAGCAGGAACTGTAGATGCTCCTCAGCTTATGATGGGGTTGCATCATGATAAACCCACTGTAACCCGAAAATATCCTGAGTCGAAATGTAAAACCTGTCCAGCATCATAGCTTTGCCCAGCCCGCCTGAGATGTGCTCAGAACAATTACATTTAGCCTGTACCGGGCAAGATCATTTTAACACAAGGTCCACTTTATAATGAAGTGTTGAATATTTCACGTAATTGATGTGATTATGACTTGCTGCCTCATGGTGGACAATTATCTTGAGTTTCATCTCAAGAGTAATTGCCTTCCTGTTCTTCCTCTCACTAGAAGCAGGAGACGCAGATGGGTGTTTTGTAGACATGATGGGATTCAAAAACTCAAAACGGAATACCAAAATTTGCTAACAGCAAAGTACACCTTGTAGAGTGTCTGTTGTTTACCCCATGACTGCAATTGTGGGGCTGATTGGGAGCTGCACCTCTCTGCCTCTGCCCAGCATCATATATGTATCATATCACACATTGCTAGCCCAGAAAAAGATCAAGATTTTAAATCTGAAGTATGGTTTCTACTAAATGCATTCACTTTTGCACCACTGTAAAGTCAAAAATTGTAAGTCACCCAGCAGGAGTGAGTCCTGTGCACTGAAAGGTTGCTATTTCAACTGAAGGTTCCACCCCCTCTTGGGGCAGGTAAGAAGGCAACCAATCAATGTTTCTCTTCTCACATCTTAGCATGGGTATAAAACAGTATCTTCCCATCTTTCTTTCTCTCCCTCTCTCTTTCCTCCTGTCCCCCTTTCTCCCTCTCTCCATTCTCCATCTCTCCTGTTTCCTCTCTCCCCCTCTGTATACATATGATTCTTTTTCTATAATCATTTTGTTTTAGATTTAATTATAAAATTTTATATGTATATTTTTATTGAACATATATAGGCCTTTTCCTGGTTTTAAAAAATAACTACTATTTCTGTATTAGTGATTTAAGTTGCAAAATTTTAACAAGTTCACATCGACTTATTTGTTATTCTATATAATAAAGAGCTAATATGCAAATGGTCACCACACCCTCACGCTGTCATGCTGTAATGACTCAGACACTCAACCCTGGGGAGAGAGGAATGGAGACCAGCCAGGCACAAATGAACTTGTGAAAGAGCAATGGGGACCAGCCAAGCTGCGGCCCGGGAGAGGGACAAGCCGCCTACCCCAAGGTCCCAGGCACCAATGGCTATGCCTGTGGCCCAGGAGAGGGACAAGCCGCACGCCCTGCCGTCCCCAGTGTCAGCAGCTGCACCTACAGCCTGGGAGAGGGACAAGCCACCCACCCATGGTCCCAGGCGCCTGTGCCTGTGGAAAAGGAGAGGGACAAACTGCCTCCCCATGGTTCTGGGCGCCTGGCGCTACAGCTGGCCTAGGCGGAACTGGCCCATATCCTGGGTGCCTGCGACCAGCCAGAGGGAGGGAAGCCTGGGTCCCAGGTGCCTGCAACCAGCTGGAGGAGGGAATCCTGGGTCCCGGGTACAGGGCGAGGCAGAGGCGGTTAGGGGCGATCAGGCTGGCAGGGGAGCAGTTAGGGGTGATCAGGCAGGCAGGCAGAGGTGATTAGGGGCGATCAGACAGGCAGGCAGGCGAGCAGTTAGGAGCCAGCAGTCCCAGATTGTGAGAGGCAGTCAGACATCCCCTGAGGGGTCCTGGATTGGAGAGGGTGCAGGCTGGGCTGAGGGACCTCCCCCCCAACCCCCAACCCCTGGGAAAGAATTTCATGCACCGGGCCTCTAGTGTAGATATAATTACGAGACTTTATTTCTCAGATCCCAGTATTATATAGAATTCTATAATTGAAGAATACATAATTCTTTATTAAAAGATGGGTGTGATTTTTTAGTCCCTTCAAATATTTGTATCTATCCTGATGTTATATTAGAAAATTTTATTATATTGGGATAGGGACCAATTTGTTTATGCTAATCATTTCTAGTCATTTTTATATATCTTGATGAATGTGTAAATCATATTCTTAGTTTCCCCCAAATATATTAACTGTCCTTATATACTTCTCTAGAGTAAGTTGTTCTGAAATGCTAATGTATATAATCTGAAATTCATAAGTTATTTCTAAATGAAGCATTGATATAAATTTGACTTCAATTTTTTAAAATTAATGGAAGGAGATATAAGGTTTATTAAATAAGGGTATCGATTAAAAAAGGCTTAAGAAAAAATCATAAGAATATTTTGAGACTAATTTTAGCAATGATGGTTTATTATCAATAAAATTATACTGACTTTCCACTCTAATCCAGCTAAGAATTGACAGTAAGCAATAAAAGTAAATAGAACTATAAAAATGCTGCTCATTATTCAGTATGTTTAATTTAAAAATTTATCTGTTTTTCTTCTTCAGCATAGAATAGAAGCAGCAGAATGGTGATTATTTACCAAGTGAGGCATTGATAATAAACCACAAGTAGCCAGGAGGAAATAATTGCTTAAAAATACAAATAAACAAAATTATAGGTATCTAGGTGGTCTAGGAGAGAAATTTACAAAATATGTTCCAGAAAGTATATACAATAATGTCTAAAGTCTCCTAATACAGTTTTTTGGTTGCAGAGACCATCATTCGTAAGTAACACAATATGATGGTTCATATTCACAGTGAAGGCTTCATTAGAAAAAGTTGATATATTCAGGGTATTTTTTTACAAACGAAAGATAGTGTATGATAAACTTAGAAAGATATCTCTCAATAATGAAGTCTGCTTTTTGTATAAATGTATACGGTATAGCAATTATTTCTTGAAACCAAAAACTTTTTCCCAAAAAATTTTATGTAAAGATTCCTTGATTTAGCAAATGCACTTAAGAAAATACAAATAATTTATTTTTAAACTTTCAATCTGCACACACTTTGACAGAATGGCATCTCTTGTAACAAACGTTTTACTTAATATTACAGTAAACCTAGAGAGTTAGAAGGCAATATCTTCATTTATAGACTTGGAAACTGAAGAACAGGAAAATTAAGCAACTTGCCCCAAATCACACAGCTTATAAGCAGTGGATGTGGAATTCAAGTCATTTCTTCTTTATGTAGCTGGAGAGTTTTTAAAATGAAATATGCTTATTCGTGTATAGGTACTAATGGGTACTTATCTGACTGAACGGACTGTACACACCTCTAAGATCCCTTCTAAACTTGAGTATTGTGTGGCTCTCTGAAGTGAAGAGTATTGTTTTACGAGTAAGATTTATATTTTGTGGAGAATAGTAAAGAAAAAAAAAAGAATAAGAAAAGAAAAGAAAAAGAGAAATCCCAAGAAAGGGAAGCAGAATCTTCATTTGGTATAGAAAATATAAATTCAATCTCAAGTCTCTGATAGAGATTTACCAGACTTGAAGTTTGTAAAGAGAAAAAGTAATATTCTTATATATGAAAATGGTCTTTGCCAGCAAAATGTCTTAGGCATAATGGGTAATTTGATAACATTAAAATAAGCATGATTTAATAGACCTCCAGACAAGGTAATTAAATGTATCAAAAAGAATAGGTTTAAACATAATCCTATATAATAAGAAAGGAATATGCTAATTAGCCATTATGCCCTGAGCCCTAAAGACCAAACGCATCACAACCAGGTCACAGATCAGCAGGAGGGTGGGCCAGTGATGTTCAAGCCAGTGGGTGCGGAGAGCTACAGGAGGGAGCAGGGCAGCAAGCTCTGAGCGTTAGAGGGGGGAGGTGGGTGGGGAAGCTCCAGGAGGGCGGGGCAGCAAGCTATGAGCAGTGGAGAGCTACCAGCGGCGGTCAGCGGGTGGCCAGCTAAGGCAAGCCGCAGCAAGCTACTTGCGCAAGGATTCGTGCACAGAGCTACTAGTTGAAAAATATATTCAAAATATTGAACTTGTATAGAAGTTCACCATACTTCTGCTTGCCCTGGTAATAAGGCTTCAAAAGGAAAAGTTCTGGTAATGCTTTTTTCCTTGAAAATTTCCTCCTGAAGACTGTTGTGTCTAATCACTAGACTTCAGTAAGACCTGCTGATCTTATGAGAAGTAAAATAGTGTTCCTAACAAATTTCTTATGGCCCACATAAAGAAAAAGTAAACAAAAATTTCAGTTTCTTCTCCTATTTTCTTTTACTTTCATCATAGAAGTCTCAGCTTTATTCCATTCAATAATATTATCTGTGGTGGCTTTAAAAAAATTGTTCTTTTTTACTAAATATACAAGCATTTGATTTTATTGTTAAGAATAACATTGTGCCTGGCTTGGGGCTCAGTTGGTTGGAGCGTTTTCCTGTACACCAAAAGAGTTGAGGGTTCGATTTCTGGTCAGGGCACATGCCCAGGTTGCTGATTGGATCTCCAGTTCAGGGTGTGTATGAGAGGTAACTGATCTCTCTCTCTCTCTCTCTCTCTCTCTCTCTCTCTCTCTCTCTC
>NW_006300048.1:4482006-4485565 GCF_000327345.1 Myotis davidii | reverse complement strand
CTCTCCCTCTCTCCCTCTCTCCCTCTCCGATGCTCTTTCTTTCTTTGTCTCTCTCCTCCCCTCCCCTCCCTACCTCTCCCCTCCCTTCTTCTCTTTCTAAAATCAATAAACATCCTTGAGTGAGAATTTTTAAAAATTAAGGAAAAAAGAACAGGGTGTTATGGGTACCTTGTGTTTACTAGGAACTCAATTTGTTGTTGTTAATCCTCGCCTGAGGATATTTTCCCATTGATTTTTAGAGAGAGTGGAAGGGATGGAGGAGAAAGAGAGATTGAGAGACTGACAGACATCGAAATGAGAGAAACACATTGATTGGTTGCCTCCTGCTCATGGCCCAAACAGGGCCTGAGATCAAACCTGCAACCCTGGTATTTGCCCTTAACCTTGGCACCTGGGGCCACACTCTAACCACTGGAAAACACGAGCCACGGTAGAACTCAGTATTTTTTAAATGTTTGTGGTTTTTTGTTTTTGTTTTTCATTTAAAAGCAAAACTATTAACTCTTCTTTTTTTTATAAATAACTTTGGTATTTTCTATCATGTTGGATATAAAATAAAGTCACTGAATTTTCATATAAATCAGAGATCAGGCATTGATACAGTTACTATTTTTAAATGTCTCGCTTGTGGAAATAAAAAAAATACTAGAATTCAGCCTTTTCCCTCTATCATATCTAATTTATTTGTGGGATTTTTTAATGCTATTCAGGAAATGAAAGTTCCTTGGAAGCAAGAAAGAACTTATTTATCTGTCAGTATGAAAGACCAAATGGCTTCTCTCCAAAAGAGGGAATGATAATTAATACTTTTTAAAAATTTACACTTAAATTTTACAGCCAATTGTATCTTTGTTTTAACTTAGTCTTTATGTTTGGATAAGACACTTAGTAATCATTAATAACTAAAACTATGTTTGGATTTCAGAATGGATTTAAATGATGTTGTCAGGAATAGAATTCCAATTTTTAAAGTTTATTATTTTATTTTTATTGTTGAAAGTATTACAAATGCCTCCCCCGACCTCATTAACCCCCTCCACCCTGATTCCACCCTCTCCCAGGCCTTCACAGCACTATTGTCTGTCCCTAGGCTAAGCATATATGCATATGAGTTCTTTGATGAATCTTTCCCCCCACTCCCTCCACTTCCCCCACTCCTCCCTCTGAGATTCCTTGGTCTGTTGTATGCTTCTGTGACTCTGGATCTATTTTGTTAGTCTGTTTATTTTGTTCATTAGATTCCACATGTAAGTGAGATCATGTGATACTTGTCTTTCTCTGACTGGCTTATGTTGCTTAGCATGATACTCTCCAGGTCCATCCATGTTGTCTCTAAGGTAAGAGATCCTTCTTTTACTGCATAGTATTCCATGGTATAAATATACCACAGCTTTTTTATCCACTCATCTACTGATGGGCACTTGGGCTGTTTCCAGATCTTAGCTATTGTAATTGTGCTGCTATGAACACCGGGGTGCATGCATTCTTTCTGATTGGTGTATTGGGTTTCTTAAGATATAGTTCTAGATGTGGGATCCCTGGGTCAAACGGCAGTTCCATATTTAATTTTTTGAGGAAACTCCATACTGTTTTCCATAATGACTGCACCAGTCTGCATTCCCACCAGAGATATACTAGAGTCCCCTTTCTCCCATCCTTGTTAGCACTTGTCATTTGTTGATTTGTTGATAGCCATTCTGACAAGTGTTTCCGTTTTGTTTATTTATTTTGTGTGTTTGTTTGTTTTTTTATAATATAAGTGAAAACATATGGTATTTATCTTTCCCTGTCTGACTTCTTTATGGGGGGGAGGGGAGGGATGGGCGAAAAAGTTGAAAGGGATTAAAAAGTACAAATAATCAGCTATAAAAATAGTCATGGGGATGTAAAGTGCAGCACAGGGAATACAGTCAATCATATTGTAGTAACTTTGTATGATGTTAGATGGTTACTAGACTTACCAGAGTGATCACTTTGTGATGTATGCAAATGTCTAATCACTATGTTTGTACACCAAAACTAATATAATATTGTACTTCAACTGTAATTGAAAATTAAATATTAAAAAATAGAATATATAGAGGCAAAAAAAAGAGAAATCCCTAAAAAAATAAAGCCAAATGCTATATGTATTTCTGTGGCCTCTTTCCTGCCTTTGAATGTCTCAACATATACAATCTATCTCTATTACTTCTCATTACTAATATGATTAGAGATCTTAAAATTCTTAGATATCAGCTTAAATAATTTATTATCTGTGAATTTCCGCATTCCCTACTGACTGTCCCCTTAGGCTTTATGTCCCTAAGAAACCTGCAGACACAGAGCAGTCTAAATTGCCTTCATTAATTTGTTTCAATCCTGGATTTTTAGTTTTTTCATAAACTTCATACTTTTTTATATTATTCCTATAATTTGAATATAACTTAACTCTCAGTGAAACGAGAACACTAAAACATTTATTTTTCTTCAGCAAATCCTAAATGTTCTCCTAAATGATTTTTTTAGTCCCATCATTTTTGTATTTAGTTTTGTTACTTTCCCATGAATGAATGACTTTCCGAATATTGTATGAAAAAGTTTCCCAATATTCTTGCAAAAACACATGGAAAGATTTAATAAGCAAATAATGGTTTGGAATTAAGAGATGGAACAGAGAAATAGATAAATGAGTAGGTGAGAGAAGGTTCAATAGATAGAAGAGAGTCAAGTCCCCTTAATGAACACTGTTCTAAAATGAGTATAAACTTATTAAGTCATTATTGGGCCTAAGTTAGGTATTTCCTATGAATGCACTTTTAAAATGTGAGTCAATATTTAATGTTACCCTTTCCTTATAATTGTTACTGCTAATGATGATTATATTTTTAAGACTCTAGCTACCAGAATTTGGGGAGAGTCAATTACCCTTCCTGAGTTCGTGTGTTTTTTTATTGTTGTTGTTGTTGTTGTTTTGTGAACTAACCCTTTAACATACCTTGACATTTGTGTAGTAGACTTCTGTTGCGGGGGGATGGACTGGGGGACTTCTAATTCAGTATCCTTTACTAATCATCCAGCACTACTATTTTAAAAATGATTATTTTCCACCAGCTAAAATCATGTAACATAATACTTTCAGGCTTATACCTGCATTTAACTGCATTTTTCAAAATATGTATTCTTAAAAGTAAAATTATTTTTTGCGCATTATTCAGCTGAATTTACAAAAGATGTGTAACTTCTAATAATCAGCTTAATCTGATTTTAAAACTCTTGATGGTTTTGGAACAGGGATTTTTGTTTGAAAGAAAGATTGGCTTGTTAACTGAATTATGTAATTGTAAGTAGATGTGGTCACAGCTGCTTTTGATTTCTTTGTTATATACCTGATAGGAAACAAGTTTTGAAAAATATTTTTCCACTTCTTACACTGACACCTAGTGTTCACTATTCCTGATATCTTAAATATTGAATTTAATTATTAATAGCTATGGAACTAGATTTACATTAAACATTCGTTAGCATTGCACCTGTTAACAGAAAAATAACTCCTATTTTCAATACCCGTTCGACCAAG
>NW_006300048.1:4471709-4481937 GCF_000327345.1 Myotis davidii | reverse complement strand
ACTCAAGGAAGCATAGAATTTGAGAAGTAGAAGGAACTTGGGGGAGTTCTCAAAACTAAAATTCTTAAAACCTCAGTGTTTAGTCATGTCCACAGTTCCTTCAAATTGCAAGTCCAAGTGGATGATTTTGTTTTCTGTGAGCCTGGCTCCTGGGTGATAGAGATAACAAATCACATTTGGTCCTGTTAGCATTGAGAGTTTGATATTACTGCTTGTATGGGAATAAAGCAAGATTAAGTCATTTCAAATTTTTGAAATGGGTGACCTTGTGATGTTATATGTTTACTATTTTCTTGTGAATTCCTAAGGGTGACTTAAGTGCTCCAATTTTTCCAGTAATCAAGTTTAAAGATCTATATTAGAGTGAGATTATCTGCAATTAAATTACATATAAGTTGGAAAAGAATTATTTATGCAGTAAGCCATTGTTGAACCACAAATCCAGGAGGCTATTACACATATAAAATTCATTTATTTCAATTTTTATTTCTTTCATTAAAGTGGAGAATAATTGTTTTATTTAAATATAATTGGTATACAATATTATATCAGTTTCAGGTGTACAGTATATTCACTCACTATTTATTTTAGATTGAACATTTAATTTAAGTATGTATAAAATCAGTGACAAAGACTAAATTTCAAGAAATTTCCAATAGAATTGCTGCAAACTTCAGAATATTTGAATATTCAAATGTATCTTTCAATGGAGTATGATTTTCACATACCTAAAATCAAGCATTATAAATGTAGGAAGATGCATCATAATTTAATTAGATTTAATACTAATTATGATCTAAGAACTCTGAAGGGGGGAATATCTCATAAGCTGTTGTTTTATAATTCATGTAATAACTTTTCCGAAGGTGAGCAAACATTTTATCATCCTTCCTTTGATCTATTCAGTATTTATCATCTGCTATTTGATATTCACTGTTTTAGTGCAGGAGGTAAGTTTCTCATGAGGTCATCTTTCATACTGTTTTCATTAACAGAAAAGATAATAATAAAGAAATGTTGAAAACAATTAGAAAGAATTTTTATTACCATTTCTTCATTTTTAATAATTCTAGTATATTTCTCACGTGTTCCTGTTTTGGTTTGGATTTCAGTATATTTCTGAGTTAATGTCTTCAGGATTTTCAAATTCACCCACAAATCAACCAAGTTCCTAGAAAAGAAGTGCCAGTCAATCTCTCTCTCTCTCTCTCTCTCTCTCTCTCTTTAATTCTACTCTAGCACATGTGACATAAAAGGTCTGAAAGGAACTTGTCAAATATAACAAAAATGAATAAAGTAGGTAACAGTTGTGGAGTACATAGGTTTTCCTTGGCTTAAATGGTTTGAAACTTATAATTCAGAATATCAACATATAGTTATGTTGAGTTAAAATTGGAGCAGTAGTAAATAATGTGCATAAGTACTATGAATCTATGTTTATGGATATTTAGTCAGATATTTAGTTCTGCCCCTTATAAGACATACAGAGTGAAATTTCAAATCACATATTTTCTCAGGTACTTAATGAAAATGCATGGATGTTATACTTTTTTAATAAATATATTTTATTGATATTTTACAGAGAGGAAGGGAGAGGGATAGAGAGTGAGAAACATCGATGAGAGAGAAACATCGGTCAGCTGCCTCTTGCTCACCTCCTACTGGGGATGTGCCCGCAACCAGGCACATGCCCTTTACCGGAATCATATCTGGGACTTTTCAGTCCGCAGGCCGACACTCTATCCACTGAGCCAAACCTGTTAGAGCAGATGTTATACTTTTTTAATTTACAAGTTCATTGGCTCTCATTTTATTAAAATTGCTTATTTCATTTAAAAGCCCAAATAAAATTAAAGAAGGCATAACACTTACATATAACTTAGTGGAAGTTCATCTTTTGTTCCCCCTTTGTTCCAGGTGTAAAAATTGGCTGAAACTGCTGGGCCAGGCAGTTATTTTAGAATAGTTTCTGGTTTAATGTTTTATCAGTCCCAAGAGTAAAATAGGCAACTACTGAAATTTTATATTGCTACTCTTAATGTAGACCCTGTTAAAAATAGTATACAATTATGTGGATTCTGATATAAATAAAATCCTGTCTCCTCAATTATACTGGATGTTTAGGAGATAGAGTTAGATTATTTAGCCACACAGGGGCTCCATTATTCACTCATTCATCATTTATCAAAGTTTTGTTGGTAAATGTTCCAATCATTGTTTTAGGCAAAGCAGATATAATGGTAACATATAGTCCTTACCCTCATGAAGCGTATGTTTTTGTGTGCAAGCACTATCATTAAATATCAGATAATGTTACCTGATATGAAGAAAATAATGCAGGATGAGGAGAGGGAGAAATAAAATTAGATTACTTTTGAGGAAATTATCTTTGCGCATAAAATTAAATGGTGTTAAGAAGATCCAGGGGACGAAGGGAACAGGAAATGTAAAGGCCCCGAGACTTGGAATGTACTTCAGAAACTGAGAAATACCAGTGTGTTGGCGTGGAGTGAGTGATGGATCCAGTGGTAGGAGATGAAGTGTAAAAGGGGAAAAAGGGTCAGATTATGTAGGCATTGTATTTCTCTCTGTGTCACTTCCACTCTGTTTGACTTTGTACAGGACAGACATTTTTAAAAGGTTTGATTTACATTGATAGATAAACCATGTTAAAGAGTTGAATTTCATTAAGTCTCATAGAAAACCACTAAAGTTTTTTTAATAGGAGAGTGATTTGTGCTCTGATTTAAGTGTGTTTTTTTAAAATATATTTGACTTTCAAATAAAAGCACATCAGTTTCAATGGTATCTCTGTCCAAGTGAAGGCTCTTTTTCACGATGCCAACAATTTCTGAGTATACGATACAGTATTTTCAACCACATGCACGTAGTTGTGTAATAGATCGTCAGACCCCCCTGCATGATTTAAGGTTTTTAAAAGATCACTCCAGCTACTTTGAGGTGATGAGGCTGTAGAAGTTTCAGGGTGGAAGCAGGTAGACTAGTTAACCGGATTCTGTAGTGCATTGTGGTAGCTCACACTGGTGTGGATGGAGAGAAGTCGTCCAATCTGAGTTGTTTGTTGTTTTTGTTTGTTTGTTAGTTTTTGAGGTTACAGGAACAGGGCTTTCTGACAGAGTGGATATTAAATGTGAAGGTATGGAAGAAATCAAGGATGACCTCTATATTTTTTACCTGATCAGCTAGATGAATAATGGTTTGCAGCAAATACTTAGCATTTGATACTAATTGTGTTAAAGTTGAGAAGCCTGTAAGACATCTGAGAAATCGAGTAGACAGTTTAATTTATGATTTTAATTCATGAGAGAGGTTGTCATAAGGATAAAAATGTTGAAGTCATTGGTATGCAAATGGGATTTAAAGTCATAAGATGGCAGGGATCACCTGGGAAGAGAAGGAAAAGACAGAAGACTGGAGATATTCCAGCATTCACAGGTTGGAGAGAAGACACTGGCAAGGAGGGGTGTGACAGGAGAAGTGGTATCCTGGTAGCCAAATGAAGAGGGCGTTTCAAATCCTGTTGAGAGGTTGAGTAAAATGAGGATAGAGAGCTGATTAATTGCAGTTAATGAGGTTTGGCAAGAGTAGTTTTATTTCAGTGGTGGGGACAGAAAGTCTTTTAGAATTAATAACAGAATTGGAGATGAGAAAACGAAGGCAGAAATGATAGTCAATATTTTAAGGAAGTTTTGTTCCAGAGGGTGGTGTCAACAGATGTCATGGTTGTGCCCATCATCCCAGCATGATCACCATCAGCTCTCCTTCTACTATCAAAGAGGGAGGGTGAGTACCATGAGAGGGTTTCACTGAACCTAGTGAGTGGTATTCTCATGAATCTAGTAACACAATTGTTATGCCATAGACTTTAAATTATGTGAATATGAAGGGTTCTAAAAGGACAAAGCAACTGTACCCCAATTAAGATACTTTTGTTGTATATTTACCATGTCTGAACATGATTTACACATGTTACTCTTTCAAATGTGTATTTTAACTAGAACTTTCCTAGGAAAATTGTTAATGAAGTTAACAACTATAAGCTAATGAAGATTACACTTATTTTTTCATGTTTAGTAAACTTCTTCAGTGAAACATGGACACAGAGGAGCACATAAATCATAAGTATTTGCAGCTGGGTGAATGTTCACAAAGTGGGCTCCCCCAGGTAAACAGCACACACCTAGTAAACAGAGAATGACCAGCACACAGGAGCCCCTCTCATGCCTCCTGGATACTAACAACCTTTCCGTGCATAACCACTTTTATGACTTGTTGTTGTAGTTTACTTTTTAATTTGGATTAATTATGGACTCACAAAATCTTGCAAAAAGAGTACTTGAACCCTTAATTTGAATTAATTATAGACTCACAAAATGTTGCAAAAGGAGAATTCCCATGAACCCTTTATCTAGCTTCTCACCATGGTAACATCTTACACAACTAGAGTAAATTATCAAAACTAGGAAATTGACATTAGTACGTATTACTAACAAGGATTTCTCCAGGGGTTACATGGACTTGTGCACACACGTATGTATTTCTGTGACCCTTTGTCACGTGGAGATCTGTGTGACCACCACCTCAGTCAGAATACAGAACCCCCTCATGTTACTCCTTAAATTTTCACAACTCCTCTCTAGCCACCCCTCTTTCCATACCCTGGCAACCACTAATGTTCTTCATTTCTGTCATTTTTAAAATGGAATCATGTAGTATATAACCTTTTCAGGTTGCCTTGTTAAATTCAGTATCAAGGTCTTGAGATTCATCCAGGTTGTTTCGGGTATCAAAAGTATGTTGTTTTTACATCTTAGTAGTATTCCTTTTCATGGATGTACCACAGTTTGTTTATTCATTCACTTGTTGAAAGACATTGAATTGTTTCTGCTTTTGAGCTATTACAAATAAAGCTATTATGTATACTTATAAGTCTTGTGTGGACATAGTCTTCACTTCTCTAGGATAAATGCCATGGTATTGTGGTTCCTGGGTTGTATGGGAAGTGCATTTTAGATTCAAGAGTCAAAAACCCTCCTGAAAATTTTAGGACTTGTATGCATGCATATAAGCCTAACCAATGGACACAGACACCAGGGGAGTGAGGGCATGAGTTCCGGGGAGGAAGGGCCATGTGTGTGTGTGGGGGGGGGAATAAGGACACATCTGTAATACCTTAATCAATAGAGGAAAAAAAAATAAAAATCCTCATTGACAAAGGCAAAAAAAAAAAAAAAAAGAAGAAAGAAAAATAAACTGCCAAACTGCTTTCCAAATTGGCTATACTTTGCATTCCCATTAGCAATGCAGGAAAGATCCAGTCTTTCCATATCCTCACCAGCGTTGGATATTGCCAGTATTTTTTATTTTAGTCATTCTTATCAGTGTGTAGCAGTACCCCTTTATGATTTTAATTTGCACTTCCCAAATAGCTGATGTTAAACTAATTTTGTTCCTTATTTGCCATAGGTGTGTCCTCTTTGATGAAGTGCTTTAAGTCTTGTGCCCATTTTTAATTGCAATGTTTGTTTTCTTACTACTGAGGTTAGAGAGCTCTTTATTTGTTCTGGATACAAGGTCTTTCTTGGATATGTAATCGGCAAATGTTTTATCCCAGTCCGTGTCTTTTATCTTTGTTCTCTGAACAGAATACTCTGACTTCTAACACTATAAATACAATCTTGCTCATGTTTGAACTTTATATAAATGAGATCTTACGGCGTATATTTTTCTGAGTCCAGCTCCATTTACTCAACATCATGTTTGTGAGATTCATCATGTTGTTATGTGTAATAATGATTGATTTCATTCTATACTTTTGCCACAGTTTATTTATCCTTTTCACTTTCCATATACATTTGGATTATTCCAATTTAGATCTATTATTAATAATGTTCCCATGAATATTCTTGTACAGGTATTTGATGAACATAAGGCACACATTTAGGGGTATTTTTATGGGCAGTGTTATATAGTGTCTAAAATTCCAACTTTAACAAATATTGACAAATCGTTTTCCACAGTGGCTATGTCAGTTTTTATTCCTGTCAATTGTGTATGAGACTTCCATTTACTCCACAGCCTTGCTGTCATTTGGTATGCCGACTTTTTTTTATTTCAGTGGTTCTGTAGGGTATGTCTATTGCAATATTTTTTGTGGTAAAATTTACAGAACATAAAATTTATGTTCTTTTTTAAGTGTATAATTCAGTGTATTAATATTATTTAGCTTTCCATTAGCATTATTTAATACAGTAGGATTTGCTTTTCTAATAATCTTTTAACATAAGGTAGGCTAGTTTAATACAAAATGATTAAGTTATTTTATAATTTAGACGTTATCATGAAACAAAACAAAATCTGATTTTAAGTCATTCATTTCATTCACGTATTTTAAGGTCTACTGACTGCCTTAATATTGGACATTAGGGATACAATAATAGCTAAAACCTTCTTAGAATTCACACCCTATAATAGTCTAATTTGTATTATAATCATTGTAATAGTGTATATAGTATATGTAATAACAGACATTTATGCTCAAAAGCAGGCCCTATAATTATTTACTTTTGTGTATTAGACTATGTATATTTATTAGGCAAATTATTCTTTCTGAACTTTGATTTTCAGTGTTTAATTAAAAATGTGATAGCTATAGAGAGAGCAGGTAGTTTGTTTCACTTAATTGTAAAAGCCATTAATATATTATTCAATATATTATCAAGGATTTTATTTAAATTAATTTGACTTAAAGTTTGCGTAAATGAAATAAACCTTCAAGAGTATGGGACTTAACCTGAAGTACAGAAATATAATATCTAGGACAGCTTGAGATGTTGGTCATTGTAAGAATCTAATTGTGCAGTTAAACAGGTAATTTCACTATAATTCAAATGTTTAAATATAAAGTCAAAGTTATACCTTTTTATCATATGCACATTGGGTTCAGAGGCAGTTGGAAGTATTATCCATCTACATTATACTCAAACCTGATATCTGATTTGCCAAAATAACAACTCTATCAAAATTGAATTTAGCCCTGACTGGTTTGGCTCAGTGGATAGAGCGTCGGCCTGTGGACTGAAGGGTCCTGGGTTCGATTCCAGCAAGGGCATGTACCTTGGTTGTGGGCACATCCCCAGTAGGGAGTGTGCAGGAGGCAGCTGATAGATGTTTCTCTCTCGTTGATGTTTCTAACTCTCTATCCCTCTCCCTTCCTCTCTGTAAAAAATCAATAAAATATATTTTAAAAAATTGAATTTATAGTTTTTAAATCATTAATAATTATTTATAGGAAAAGGACCTTTTAAAAAAAATTTTCACCTGAGGATATTTTTTCCCCATTGCTTTACAAAGGGAGTAGGAGGGAGAGAAGGTGGGGGAGAGAGAGAGAGAAAAACATGGATGTGAGAGACACATCAACTGGTTGCCTCCTTTTGGGCCTCAACTGGGGTTTGGGACCAAACCTGTAACTAAAGTACCTGCCCTTGACTGGGAATCAAACCTGAGACCCTTCAGTACATAGGCCGACACTCTAACTGAGCACACCAGCCAGGGCAGAAGACGACTTTTTCTAACAACTATGGGAATGAATGAGACAAAAATGTTCATGTCTTTCACACGTGTACATGAGTTCATATGTAGAACATTTTATGATTTTCTTTATGAAGCCACATCTAACTCCTCCAGTATTAACAATGAAGGACGCATTCTGAGATCCAGAATTATAGCTCTTTAGCCTCATTAACTAGAGCAGCGGTTCTCAACCTGTGGGTTGCAACCCCTTTGGGGGTCGAACGACCCTTTCACAGGGGTCGCCTAAGACCATCGGAAAACGCATATATAATTACATATTGTTTTTGTGATTAATCACTATGCTTTAATTATATTCAATTTGTAACAATGAAATTGGGGGTCACCACAACATGAGGAACTGTATTAAAGGGTCGCGGCATTAGGAAGGTTGAGAACCACTGACCTAGAGACTTTCTTTTGCCAACCTTGGAAGGCTTAGACTTGAAGTTACAATGTGAGGGGGCAATTTACCTTACAGCATATGTTATATTTAACAAGATCACAGATCCCTTCGACCTTGAATAGTCTGTGACTTGGTTTCTTTTCTCAAGTGCATAGACAGGTGAAGCAGAAAACATCTATTTCTTGCCGTAGAAATAAGGATAAGCTTTTTTTTTTTAACAATGACCTCTATTTCCACTTAAAGTTTATGTCAAAGTAGATTAACTTTTTAAAAATCTTTATTGAAGTATAAAAGAGAGGGGAAATGCCAGAAATTGGCAGAGCTTACTATCTGACTCTCTGTCATATATAAAATACTCGATTTATTCTTTCACTTTTCTTTAATACCAGTACAGTATTATTTCTAGGAATAGTTTTAAAATTAGCTGCTGAGTTTATTTTATATCAGAAATTTAATAACAGTTCTCATTCTCCAGAAATAATGCTAATACAAAATGGCAGGGAACTAAAAAATCACTTGTATTTCATTTTGGAAAGCAATTGTAGACATCAGTGTCAATAGTAATACTTTTATTTGTTTTTTTCTTCTAAAAACAAAGTTATGGAAGTAAATAGTAAGGACTGACCCAGGAAAAGCTAAAAGCTATTTGGTTTTCTATTTCTTTCTGGCCCATACTTCATCTAGCCAAACTCAGTAATTTGGTCTTCTTTTTTTTTTTTTTTGTTTTGTTTTGTTTGTTTTTTTACAAATGCATGAGCTAGAACTTAAACTATATATATATTATGGGAAAAGTCATTGTATTGAAAACTTGAAGTCAACACATTTAAATTTTATTAATATATGTTAATCAAGTTTTGTTCAGGAATTTTTTTCTCTCACTGGAATTGTTAAACATTGGTGCCTGTCTTCATTTTGTTTTTACACGTGCTCACTGTAAAATATGTAAACGTGAGGAGAAAAGTAAAAATCATCTGAATTTGAACTGATATCCATTTTGAGATAATCATTATCAACGTTTTGATAATCATCCTTTTGCACTTCATAGCCCCATGTGCATTCATGCAAAGTTATAATTTTAAGAAATAAATTGTACGTGCAGCTTGTGGCCACTTTTTTTTAACCGACTCTCCCATTCCTTCCTATTAAGTACCTACTGTTAACAACCTGCTATATAACTTTCCATCCTCTTCTTCATAAATATATAGAGAAAAGTTAAAACCATACTAGTGATCTTTTGTCATTGTTTTGCACAGTTGAAATTATATTACTTATATAGTTTTCTGCTGCTTGCTTTTTATACTTAATCTCCTGTCAACCCCTCATTTTTTTCATTGTTTTATGACATTCCAAGGTATGGAATGATTATATTTTAATAAACTATTGCATTATTGAAGGACATTTACTTCCAATTTTTTGCTGCTTTAAATAAACATTACTGCTGCAGTTCTTCTTATAACATACCCTTTTGAACCAGATTCCCCAGACTGGAATTGCTGAACACAATATGTATTCATACTAGGTACTTTTTCAGAGGTGCTTTAACAGTTTATTAGCACCGGTATTGTTTGCCTATCTGATTATTTACAGAGATGCTTCACTGCCACAACTGATTTGAAATTTTCAAATTTTTGAAGTTGAACTTTTGAAATGAAAATTTTGAAAATTGAAATTTTCTTGTATTCCTAGAACTACTTGATCATAGTTTGTAATCCTTTCATTATATTGTTGGATTCTATTTGTTATTCTATGTTATTAGTATTTTTGCAATTTTTTTCTAGTTGCTATCTGTATCAGATTAATTTTTAAGATTATCCTGATTTCATAAAATGAACCATATATTCTGGAATAGTTTAATTAAAATTTGAATTATCTGTTCTTTAAAGGTTAGATTGAAATAATATGTAAAAGTTTTCTTGACATTGGGTTGTTTTTAAATGATTGACCTTTTTAAATTTCTTGGGTTCTTCTAAGGCAATTGGTCTGGTCATGATGTTTACTTTTAAGGTTAAATCTTATAATTTATGGTTTGCTAGAGAAACTTTTATTTTTCTTTAGGTTTTCAGATTTGTTGCAGTGGCAGCAATTAATAGTTGCTTAATCATACATCCATTCTCATCTTCATTCCTAGCTACAAAACTGTTTTATTTTTGCACAGTGCTGCCCTAAACAGAAGTCTTCATTTTCCAGGCTCCCTGTAACTGGTCCTTGAGATTTGGGAGAGCCCTGCTTAAA
>NW_006300048.1:4435993-4471654 GCF_000327345.1 Myotis davidii | reverse complement strand
TTTAAAAATGATTTGAAGATGAACGCATCACACTAGGATGGTGGAGCAGAGAGTAGATTGTAGATGACATTGCAAAGCTATCATAGCAGCATTAGACTACCTACTTTGGGCTTTTTTTTCTTCGCATGAGAGGAAAATAAGCTTATGTTCTATTTAAAATGCTGTTATTCTGGCGTGTCCTTTGATGTACAGGGGAACCTAGTCCCGAAGAATGCAATAGCCAGAGGTTTGCATTTAGAATAAGAATATTTTTTTGTTACCCAAATCTGTTCAGTTCCTGAATTTAGATAATTCAGGTTCTCACAGGAAGTTCTGATACCACGCTAAGGATACCACGCTATCAGAATCTGCTTGCTTCTGGGTTTCTAATAGTGAGAGATTTATCAGAAAGTTTATCCTAATGGATTTTATTTCTGTGTTTGGAGTATGAAAGTTTAAAGAATAATTCCTTATATTGCCTATATTTATTCTCTTTCTTTTATTCCTTGGTTAATTGCCTAGGGAGTTTACCTATTTTAGGGGTCTTCTAAAAGAATCAGCACATAGATTACTTTATTGGTTCTACATTGTTTTTTCTGGTTCTCTATGATTAATTTCTTCTCTTTGTCCCTCTTTCTGGTTTATTGTTCTTTTCCTCCTAATTTCTTAAGATTAGAACTAACTTTACTAATTTTCAATCTTTTACTGGTAACTAGGTTTATGGCTATTAATTTTCTCCTAATTACAGTTTTAACTCTGACCTATAGCTTCCTGTTTTCATTTGCTATCCATGTAATTTTCAGTAAGAGATTAGATTTCTTCTTTGTTTTATGGAGAGTGTACCAAGTATTAGATGCAGTTACAATCATTTTTTATTTCTAATTCTGTAGCAATTTTTTTTCTGATTTTTGTCATTTGTGTTCTCTATCTTTTTTTCTTAGTTATCCTGGTTAGCATACTATTGTTTTATTGATCTTTTCACAGAATCAGCTTTTTGTTTAATTGATATTTTTTCCCTCTTTGTTTCCTTGAATTCCTACATTTCAAGGTAAATATTTTAAATCCATAGTATTCTTTGCAGTATGTTTCTTCTACTTCAAGAATCTTTAACAGTCTTTATCAATACCTAATTCTGTTTAATCATATTTAATTCTAGCAAAGTTTTTGTTGCCCTATTTTCTTTTTCTACTTCAACTCAGATATCTCTGTTATAAATAATTTGTTATTTGACTGAAGTTTTATATTTCCAAGTTTTATATTTGCATACTTTGTATGTTATGAATATTTTCCTTTACTCTGTGAAGAATAAAATAGAGTTATGATTTTGAAAATGAATCAGTATATATCTTCATATATTATATGTCTAAATACTTAAGTTAAAAATCAATCTAACTAATTATTATATGAAGTATCTTCCATTCCCTATTTTGACAGGTATCTTTTTAACAACCTGAACTGGCAGTTCAAATTTATAAATATCTGACTCTACAGGGTTTCATACCTGAAAACTATGAGAGTCTCAAACCCTCTCCCTTCTCTTCCTAAACTCTAGCTCTATGATGAAGGGTCGGAGGGTCTGTCATATTTGTGTGTGGAGAGTCCACTCATATCTTAGAGTTGTAGGCTTGAAACTGACCGGGAAATTGTAGGGTTCTAGGGTGGGGCACAGGCTGTAAATAGACCTACCTACCTCCTTGTCCCATGGACTCTACCCTCCATGGAATTCGTCTTAGCTCTGCTGATGAAAATCCCGATTATTTTTTTCTTGATAAGTCTCCACTGCTCCTCCATTAATCACAAGATGATCGCTTCTTGCTCTTTTCTCTCTGAGTTTGGAGCCTCCCAGGAATTTCTTCTACCTCTATTTCTTATGTTTGGATTTTGGTGTTTCTCGACCAATCTTTCACCCATCTAATTCTGTTGAATTTATATCTTTTAGGAGTTTCCTAAAAATTTTAGCCCATTCATGTTATTATTTATTTTTGTCGTGTTTTTGATATTTTCTCCCCCCTCCCCCAAATATAGTATACATTTGAAAAATTTCATGAAATTTTAGGCAAGAAGAAAAGTTACAGCATGGATATTTTTTATTTCAATTTCCTATTTTATGCTTATGTTCAGTGCATTTTTTTTTTTTACTGATAATTTGACATTTGATTAAGTGAAAAATGTTTGTGGGTATTGTTTTTGTGTGTGTGGTTTTTTTTGTTTGTTTGTTTTTGGGGGGAGGGTGTTGTTCTTAGCATCTACCATACCCCCATTGTACTTGGCCCTGCAGAAATCTAGGCGTTTATTCATTTAATCTGTGAACATTTCTTATGTACCTACCATAAGCAAAATTCTACATTAGGTACTAGGGAGGACAAAGAGGTAATAGCCCAGTAGTGGATGTGATAAATGTTGAAATGAATACAAGGTTTGAACTGCATGGGTCCACATATATGTGAATGTTTTAAACTAAATATACAGTTGGCACTTTGTATCCCCAGGCTTTGCATCCACAAACTGCAGATTGAAAATTATTTTTGGTCTGTGGTTGGGGATTCATGGGTGCATTGCTCTATGCCATCTGTATCTGTATAATAAAAGCCCAGCAACTGTTACAGTGGAAGGACCAGAACTACCGGTCGCTATGACGCACACTGACCACCAGGGGGAAGACGCTCAATGCAGGAGCTGCCCCCTGCTGGTCAGTGTGAGGGCACAGGCCAGGCTGAGGGTCCCCCCCACTGCACAAATTTAATTCATCGGACCTCTACTTCTAACATAAGGGACTTGAGCATCGACAGCTTTTGGTATTTATGGGAGGTCCTGGAACCAATCCCCCATGGATGCTGAGGTACTGTAGTTAAGCTTATAGGGAACAAAAGTTATACGTGGATTTTTGACCATGGGGGTCAGCAACCCTTACCCCCACATTGTTCAAAGGTCAGCTGTACTATTAATGAAGATGTCATGTTGTATGAGATTTGACAGTAGTACAGTTAGGGACAGAGTAGTCCTTCCTCTAAGAATCAGTGGAAGAATCCTGGAGGAAATAATCTTTATGCCGGGCTGGAAGTAGTGATGTCTAGTCTTGTAAATATTGGAAGTCATTACGGAATTAGGTAGTGGAAGGTAGTAAGAGAACAGTTCAAGAGGAATGAACAGTGCATTTTCAGGGGAATACAGCATACGTGAAGAGAAACAAGGAGAAACAAAATTTTTCTAAACTACCAGATCACACTTAATAGAAATTGAGAGCCTTTTAAGGTTTTGAGCTTATTTTTCACTTGCTATTTTTAGGTGATAACCTAATGTCAGTACATGGAATAGTTTGGGGCAGAGAGACTATTGCCAGGGGCCCTGCTAGGCGACTGGGCATATAAACTCCCAGGGCATGAAAAAAGGCTGTATGGTTATGGGACAAAGAGTGGAAGGGTAGCATACATAGTGGGCAGTAGACCTTTATTTTGAGCTGACTGTGAGTAGCAAGTCACTAATGTTATTCAGTAGGATGCAACTTAATCATTTTGACAGAAAAAAGGAGCTAATAATTAAGTGTTGAATGAAATTTAAAATATATTTGGCCATATATATTGACTCTAACCTTATTTCCCTCTATTATAAAAGTATAAAAGCATTTTGATGCCAAAGAGTCTTTGACTTTGCTGGCTAGTATAAGTTGGGAAAAGACTTCTCTTTATCATAGAAAACATCAGAATCTCTGCTCAAGTTGTTTTTCCCCCTTCTTATAGTATATTTTTGTGTGATATCAGACAGAGTAACAGGAAGAACATCTCCATCTGGTAATTATTACCTGTAGCTTGTATGTGTCTTCTGGAAGTTAACTTTTAATGTTAAACAAAGGAAGCTGATCAAAACCAGCTGTGAAACCTTTGCATAGTTCATATTTTATACAGTCAGCATTAGGTTACCATTCACATGACTATATGTCTGAAGTTTAAAAAACATAAGAAGGCAAACCTTTTCCTTTTATTAAAATTAATGTAATCCTGATTTTATAGTTAACACAACTTTAATTGTTTCCCTGTTTGGCAGGAAAATTTAATGCAATTGGCATCACTATGTATATATTTTACACACCTTGGAGAAATAATGGCTCATTTATTGACTACATGTTCCACAATTAATATATTTTGGATGCAGTCAAAATAAAAACAGTAGGTTGAAATATAATTTTCTAATTTAAAATTATGGGGTTAGTAAATGTAGAAACTTGCCAGCTAAACATGTAACAGGCCATTAAATATATTATGTGAACTAATTATATAGATATTGAAAATTACTCTAGTAATACCCCCTTTGACACATGGTATTTATTATAATCCTAGGTACATGCAAACATAGTAATTTTAGACCATTATTATTTATGATAAGAAATGACTCAAAGAATTTCAAATCAAGAAGACTTTTTTTTTCCCTTAATTGAATTTAGAAGTACTCTGGAATTTGGAAGAATCCGAACATTCTGGGCAGTGTTCTGCGAACTGTTGGTACATTTTATATGTTAAATAATAATAGTTTCCTCTGCCTAGAACTTGCAGTTCCAATATAAATAGCAATTTTGAAATCACAGAAAGAAGCATGTGAATTTATAACAACCCATACTTTTGAAAGATCTGTGTCAACAGTATTGAGGATTTGCTATCATGAGTTGGAGTTTTGTAATAAGGAAATGCAGCAGATAATGTAATGACTCAGGCATAACAATCTAGGCAGAAGACAGTAAGCATCTGTCCCAAAGAAATATTTTGAAATTCAGTGGTTGTTTTGCAAGTGATTAACACTGTTTTCTTGGAAATGTTCTAGTCTGGAGAGACATAAGGCTTGCTCACAAATACCACGCAGGCGGAGAAGCCAAGGACAGTTCAGACTAAGTATAGGATAAGATCAGGTGTGACCATACTGGTATTAGTGCCACTGTTGTGCAGGTACTTTTCTCAGGCCTGGGTTAACTGTCCAGCTTTAGGAATATATTTTAAAATGTACAAGCACACAAGTAGAAAGTAATTGATAGCAATTTAAAATATTGTAATTAAAGATTTCTTTTCTGAAAATAATGGCATATTCTATTTTTAAAAGATAAGGCACCAAACCATGCTATCATGCAAGAATTGACAAGTTCCCTTTCTTAGGATAAGAGTGTTAATCGTAGTATTTGTGTTGAAACATTTAAGTCAATTTAAGATATGCTCATTTTTAACACAAAAACAAATAATTTAGAATACATAGCACAGGCTACAAATTCAAATTATGTATATTAAGTTACTCATTGTACAAAGAAGGCTTATTTTAAATTTCACACTTTTTCTTAGACTATATATATATACAGAATACATATATAAATACACATGTGTGATATATGTAAATAGACATATTTGTTTATATAAAATCAGCACACAAAAAACAACACCACAGATATTAGTTATTTCAGGGAGCTTTGACAATTCTACACTCCCATGTAACCACCACTCTAAACAAGAAGTAGCACTTCCATTACTTTACAAAATTCTTCTCTCACAATTCTTCTTCCAGTCCCACCTGCCCCAGGTGATTTTTATCACCATAGATTCCTTGTCTGTTCCTGGATTCATTCCATTTGTAATGGAATCATATAGAGTGTACTCTTCAGTGCTTAGCTTCCTTGGATTTGTTAGTGTTTTTGTTTTATAGTATAAACTCACTGTGATTTGTATTTCTATTTCTTTAATGATCAATGAGCTTCACATAGGGTGTGTGTATGTATGTATATACATATATTACTTTGTGATGTGTCTTCAGTTTTTTTTGCCTGCTTTTATTGGGTCATTGATCTTTTCCATGTTTTGTCCTATAAATTGTTACATATCCCAAAGTCATGAAGATATTCTCCTATTTTTTTCTGTTATTTTTATTGTTATTGTTAAGTTTTCCATGGTAAACATATATTACTTTTATAAGCAGGAAAGAAAGAGTACATTGATAATGTTCAAATATGTTCTCTAAACTTTCAGCAATGCCCAATCAACTAACAGGACATATTTAGATATTGGGTATTTTTGCTTAATGAATTTTTAAGATAATGTAAAGAGATATGGAGAAAATGGACCATCTAGAATGCTTTTAGTTGATGTGTTTTGGCTATGGAAATCTGTATTTTTTAGTAATACTGCTTTGTAGACTACCCTTATATCTTCTGTGTAAATAATGGAGACTTTGTGCCAAAGTATCAGCCAAATGGTCTTTTGGGGTATAGATAGATAAGGGACAAAAATCAGAGTATAAGAGAAAAAGTAATTTCTTTCAAATTTATACTTGGGCAAATAAATAGAAAAGAGCATCAAGAAATTTTAGAAATTACCGAGAAGCAATACTATTGTTTTATGAACTCTAAAATGATGTTTCTTTCAACTTTTTAACTATCTAATGTTTAAATGTGTAGTGTGATGCAGCTGTTATTGCCTGAGTCCTTCTGGTAAAATAGAGGAAGGGTCATAAATAAATCTGGTAAAATAGTTGGAAGAGTGCTTGCCCATCTCTGGGAGTAACACCCAAGAGCTGATGGCACAGCCTTAGTACACAGAGGAGCATGAGTACCAAAGACTCTGTGTCAAAGAGTCAGAAGTTGTGCTTCTCCTGCTAAAAGAAGTAAGATCTAGTTTTGTTTTACTTTTTTACCTTCACCACTTTTATAAAATATAATTTAAAAAAAACACTATAGCAACATCAAAATGTTATAAAAGTTTCTAAACAGTCCCATATTCTGTTCTTATCTTGCTATAGACCGATAACAGTTTACGGTCTGGCACTGGTCAGGGCCCAGACTTTGAGTGGCACTGATAAGAAAGTTTCATATCAGTTTAATTGGCTGTGTATTGTTTTCCTCTTAGTGCTCTTACACTAAGGTGTGATAGGCTTGATGAAATACTTGGAATATGTTGCTTAATTTCTCTACAAGCAGAATTTCTGGAGTCAGACTGCCTAGTTAACTTTGGGGCAAGTCTTGTATCCTTTCTAATCCTTAGTTTCCTCATTATAAAATGGGGTTAACGTTAGTTCCTACCACACAGCATTGTTGTAATAATTAAATAAAAACAGTAATGGAAATTGGTTGGCATGACATAATAGGACTATCATATATATTAATGCATGTTGTCATTATGGGAATTTTCATTCTGGGAACTCAGTGATAGGTCACTGTAGAGAGATGGTTAGCATGCCAGGTCTGGTTGGGGAAGGTCACAGAAGATTACTTCTCCTTATAAGCTGGCTACCAAGGGCCTTAATAACTCAGGTTTAATTCAGGGGATACTAACTGCCTATGTATTTTTTTGATAGGTCTAGTCAGAAGGAATCTCTGTCATATTGAAAGAGGGAAGCCTGTATGGGTTGAAGTAGGTCTTTGGTAAGCAATCGATAGAAAAATCACAATCTGCCTTCTCAGGGAAAGGGAGATAAAAGCCAAGCGAGGTCATCAGGACTCAGTTTGAGAGACTGAAAAGAAAACTGGAATATAAGCTAATAACCAGAACCAGGTGTCCAGTCAGAAGGTATCATGTTACATGACAGAGTTCTGGGGAACATGTTTTACCTGACATGTAAATGTATAAGAACTTATATTGGATACCACGCACATTGGGTAGTCAGACTAATACAACAGATTCCTTTTTTGTCCTTTTTGGCTTTGGACTCATTTTCATTGGCTCATTGGCTCCATGTCCAGGAAGGACTGAGTTTGTAGGTTAATAATTTTTGACAGATATAGCAAAGCAAAACAAAGACAGGAAATACCCGTACCTGAAATTAGTTATTTGATTAGGTAGGCTTCTCACATGTGACTTTGCAGCTTTTAAAAAATGTTTCTAACAAATAATTTTAAAATATTGATTAGCTCTTTTTGATGTTGGTCTAATCCTCAGTTAACTGTCCTATGGGATCAATACAGATTTGGATTTTCTGGACCTCTTAACCATGGCTTCATTGTTTCCCTCTCTCAATAAACTTCAAAGTCTTGCCAAACAGAAATCCACCTAAAATGAAGATACATATCTTTCTGTTACTATATTAATTTTTCTTCAATTACATATTCCAAAATGCTAACTGAGACAAATACTGAGAAATTTATTTTTCTGTATAGGGTTTATTAATCTTTTTCATATTTTTTTTAGAACTATTATGTCTTCATTTGTATAATCACTAGAGGCCCACAGTGTGAAACCACGTGAGACCCAGCCCAGTGTACTGCAGGACCCAGTGTCAAGTCCTTGAACTGTCTTCCAGGTGGGTGGGGCTTCGTGTGCACGCAGCCCCGCCCACCTTGCAGACAGTTGTGGACTGAGATAAGAATAATTTCCTGCCTTAACCTTTCCTTCTCAGAAGCACTTAAATGGACCTTTGTTGGAGGATGAGTATTGAACAGAGCAACACTTACTTGTTCCCATGAAGAAATCATATGACATTCAGCAGGTGCCTTTTGGTGTTTGGTCATTATGGAATGACGGTGTGTTGGCCACAGGGTTTTTATAATAGAGACTAGTGGCCCAGTGCACGGAATTCGTGCACTCGGGGCTGGGAGGGTCCCCCAGCCTAGCCTGTGCCTTCTCACAGTGTGGGAGCCCCACGATCAATTGCCCCCAAAGACGGAGGCCTGAGCCAGAGGTCCTGCCTCCATGGAGGTGTGGGGCCGCGGGACCCCCGGCAGAAACCATGCGGAGCAGCCACCGGGACCTGCCCCTGTGACATGCACGCAGCTTCAAGCCCCACCCACCCTGGTGGTGGATTATGATGGTGTGACAACATGAGTGCATGATGACCACCTAGGATTTTATTAGTATAGATATCCAATTTATAGAGTGGTATTAAGATGTTCTCAAGGAAGAAGACCATGTCAAGTAGTTACTCCTCTTCTAATAGATTTTTTTTTTAATTCTCACCTAAGGACATTTTTTCATTGATTTTTAGAGGGAAGGACAGAGAGAAATATTGATGTGAGAGGAACACATTGATTGGTTGTCTCCTGTATATGCCCTCAACAGGGCCTGGGCCAGGGTGGAACCTGCAACCGAGGTACATGCCCTTGACCAGAATAAAACCCAGGATCCTTCAGTCTGCAGGCCAATGCTCTATCCACTAAGCCAAACGAACTAGGACCCTCTTCTAATAGATTTTTAAATTAAATTTATTGGAGTGACTTTGGTTAATAAAATTATATAAATTTCAAGTATACAATTCTATGATATATCACCTGTATTTTGCATTTATGTTTACCACCCAAAGAAACAAAATGGAAATTGAGTGGGAGAAGATATGTATAAACAACAGCTCCAACAAGGAGTTAATTTCCAAAATATATAAAGAAGTCATACAAGTCAACACCAAAAGTGAGCAGAGGACCTGAATGCATACTTCTCTCAAAAAATCATACAAATGGCCAACAGATATATGAAAAGTTGCTCAACTTCACTAGCTATTAATGCAAGTCAAAATTACAATGAAAATCCAAAAATATGAAGATAGTGTAAGGAGCCTCTGGGACAACTGCAGGCGTTCCAATATTTGCACTATGGGGGTACCAAAAGGAGAAGAAAAGGAGCAGTAAATCGAAAACCTATTTGAAAAAATAATGACAGAAAGCTTCCCTTTCTCAGTGAAAGAAATAGATGTACAAGTTTAGGAAGCACAGAAAGTCCCAAACAAAATGAACCCAAAGAGGCCCACACCAAGACTCATAATTAAAATGCCAAAGGTTAAAGACAAAGAAACTTAAAAGCAGCAAGAGAAAAGCAGTTAGTCACTTACAAGAGAGCACCCATATGACTGTCAGCTGATTTCTCAACAGAAACTTTGTAGGCCATAAGGAAGTGGAAAGAAATATTCAAGGTGTTGAAGAGTGAGAGCCTGCAACCAATATTACTCTACCCAGCAAAGCTATCATTTAGAATTGAAGATCAGATAAAGAGCTTCTCAGACAAAAAAAAAAAGCTAAAGGAGTTCATCACCACCAAACCAGTATTACATTAAATGTTAAATGATCTTCTTTAAGAAGAAGAAGGACAGGAGAAGAAGGAGGAGGAGGTGGAAGAGATGATGATGAGGAGGAGGAGGAGGAGGAGGAAGGGGAGAAGGAGGAGAAGGAGGAAGAGGAGGAGAAGGAGGGAGAAGGAGAAATAAAAGATAAAAATATGAACAGTAAAATGTCAATAAATGCATATCTATCAACAATTGAATCTAAAAATCACAATAAATGAACAAGGAATCTAATGAACAAAATAAACTGATGGATAAAATAGAACCAGAGGCATGGAAACATGGCACAGACTGATGAATCTCAGAGGGAAGGGGGGAGGGAGGGCTTTTAAGACATAAACCAAAGAACTTAATGCACATGTGCATTATCTCCTATGGACACAGACAATAGGATGGTGAAAGGCAGGTGGGAATGGGGTGAAGAGGTCAATGGGGTGGGGGAGAGAGGAACATCTGTAATACTTTCAACAATAAAAGGTTTAATAACATATTTTTAAAAAATGCAATGTGATACTACCTCTCACCTAGTAAAATGGCTATTAACAAAACAAGTATTAACAAGTGTTAGAGAGGTTATAGAATGTAAACTGCTGGTGGGAATGTAAACAGGTATAAGCCAATATGGAAAACAGTATGGAGCAGTGGTTCTCAACCTTCCTCATGCCACGACCCTTTAATACAGTTCCTCATGTTGTGGTGACCCCCAACCATAAAATTATTTTCGTTGCTACTTCATACTGTAATTTTGCTACTGTTATGAATCATAATGTAAATATCTGATATGCAGGATGTATTTTCATTGTTACAAATTGAACATAATTAAAGCATAGTGATTAATCACAAAAACAGTATGTAATTGTATATGTGTTTTCCAATGGTCTTAGGCGACCCCTGTGAAAGGGTCTTTCGACCCCCAAAAGGGTTGTGACCCACAGGTTGAGAATCGCTGGTATGGAAGTTCCTCAAAAAATTACGAATAGAGTTACCATATGTCCCAGCAACCCTTCTTCTGGGTATCTACCAAAAAACATGGAAAACATTTATTTGCAAAGATGTATACACCCTTATGTCAATTGTAGCATTATTCATCATGGCTAAGACATGGAAAAAACAGATTTATCTTTATTTAAATATAGTTAAGATACTGGCTATGTTAGGAATAAATGGCAGAAAAAGACTTACAAGGAACAGGAAATTTGTTTTGTGGCTCAGGTGTTTGTTGCCTTATTTTTCATGATTGCATTGGTGATATGGGCAGCTTGTTATACATTGGTAGTTATAGCTGCCTCATGTCATCACTCCAGTTTGTAAAAAGAAATTGCTTCCATTTTGAAATGAAAGGATTTCATTTTCCTAGCTGCTGTCCATGCATGCAACCCCTTCAGCAGAAACTTGTATCTCTGGACACTGAATAAGAATAGTTTACAGACTGACTTTGTAGTAGTCTGTAAAGATCAGATTTCTATGTTTTGACCTGAAATGCTTTATAAATTCTCATACATTTCAATGTTTTAACTCCAAACTGGATAGTGAATGTTCTTTGGATAACATGGGTTTATTGGATAGCAATGGTCTTTTCCCCCTTAAATTTTCAGATTCTATGAAGTGAAAAATGATTGATAGGCTATTATTAGATTCATAGCCAATGAAAATAAACAGATTTTCTTCTATCTCTTTGGAGGCTTCAAAGCAGGCTCTGTTAGAAGCCTTTTTGGGGAATGACCATAATGTATTTATGTATTGCATTAATCTGATGGCTCTGCCCCTGATAGCCACTTTGTTGAATACCTTTGCTGGTTAGTAGAGTCATTTCCCCTCCCAGCAGTTATAAATGCTGCTGTAGTAGCTACTGGTAGTCTCCTCTCTAGGCATATTTAGACCATGGAATAGAGTTAAGGTGTCTTTCCTTCGTATCAGAGAAATTAAGACCTGGAAAGGAGAAAGTAGCTTAATATTTCTACTCAAATATATTTCAAAAAATAAAACAAATTCAGTGACTTTTATAGTCAGGGTTTTCTAAAAAATGTAATTTTATTAAACTGTCAATTTTTTGCTGGCTTCCTCCCACTTGTATATCTCAGATTTTTTGGTATAATGCTGAAGTAGTTAATCTTTAAAACTCTTAGGAACTTTCAAGGAAATATGGAGACAATTACAAGTATACTGTTTCCTTCCATTAGTTTACATGTATATACATGAATCATTCTTACATTTTTCCCTGTAAAACTTTCTAAACCAAATGGAATATTCTGTGCTAATTTATAGGAGGCTGCAAATCTAGTATTAGGATCACAGATGCATCCTGTTTTCTCACTATCTTCCTACAACTCTAAAATGCATTCATGTGATGATACCGAGTGTCAGTACCAGTTTCTCCTGCCTCCTCCCCTTGTAACAATACTGTTAATTCCTAAACACAACTCAGAATCCTGGGAAATTATTTAACACCTTCTACTTTGGTTCTTCTAATACCTTTCGTTGGCGCTGTCATTGTGGTATTCACAATTAGCTACTTTGTTTTAACACACACACACACACACACACACACACACACACACACACACTGGTGAGAGAAACCATGTTTTCCTTTCTCCTCCAGCTTCTAGTTTAGTGTTTTATATTTAAAAATTCTATATTTATTGACAGTCTACTCTGTAAAATTGAGAAATCACAGATAAAGCTATAAAATAATACTCCTTAGAAGCTTGAACTACTCTGCTGTTCAGTATAATGTTTGTTGGCTATACTCTTGGCTGGTATCTCATATCAGACTGCTGAGGAATTTGTCCAGAAATTATAATTTTATAATATTCATCATCAGGCTCTGATTTGCGCTTTTAAAAATAGAATTTATTACAGTATAAATTCATAATTTGTATTTATTTTTGCAATGTGTGTGTTACTTTTCTTTATAACTTTTTTTAATTATTGATTTTTAGAGTGAGAGAGAAATGTAAATTTGTTGTTCTACTTATTTATGCATGTATTGGTTGATTTTTGCATGCACCCTGACTATGGATCCAACCCACAACCTTTGGGTATCGAGACCCAACTGAGCTCTAACCAACTGAGCTACCTGGCTAGGGCTCTTTGTAATGACTACTTTATAAGTTTCTTTGTAAGATATATGGTTTACCTTTTCACAAAAGTGCTTCAACAGCTTTGAGTTTATCACGGGTTGGATTACATGATTAGATTAAAAGAGGCATCTTTATTCTTTACCACATCTGACTCCAGTGTCAATATTACATAAGATGAATATTCATATAAAAATTGGCTTACTTTGTATTGAATCGCCTCCAGTTTGAATTTGTATCTTTGCCAAAAACACAAAAAACACCCCATGGATTAAAAGCTGACTACCACAGTCAATTTTGGAACATAACTCTGAATTTAATAACTCAGAACAGTGGGTGCCTTTTCAAAGACAGCATGACTAGAGTTCTTTGGAGATGAATATCATCTATAATAATAAAAGCATAATATGCTAATTAAACCAGACAGCCAAATGACCTTCTGGACATCCTTCCAGACGACCTTCCGGACGAAGCCGGGGCTGCAAGGGCCAAGCCCCTTGCTTGAATTTCATGCATCGGGCCTCTAGTTTAAAATATTAGTCTAATGTTGATTTACATACCCATATATAATGGGTTTTTAAAACTACTATACATATATAACATGGCAAAAACTTAAAATAATAAAAATTATGGATCTACATTATAATAAACTCTAGTCTTAAAAGCATAAACAATTTTTAATTTCTGCATAAGGTATGTTCCAATGCATTATATAAAAAATTGGTTCCATACCATGTAAAAAGTACTATGCTAAATGCTGACAGATAGCAAAGCAAGGATGAGTAAAGCACTGACCCTCCTCTCTGAGGCTTCCTGTCTCATATCTATGACACTTCATAAATATAAGTGCCATAAAGAAATACCAGGTGCTTAGATATTCAACCAAGGGAAATAATCAGATCTGCTTAATAGATCAAACACAGCTTCATAAAGCACTTGGAATTTTTGGATGAGTCTTGAAGGATAAATAGGATTTCAAGTGGAAAGATGAATAAATGGAAAGGACAGTCATTCCAGGCCAAGAGGAGCAGATAAGTGTGAACATATGCACTTGGACAACTTCACGAAGTAGTAAATAGTGAATAATGAGTTTTGCTGAACTCTAAGAATGATGGGGCGAAGGGGTAATGATACTAGATAGAGGGCTGGAATCATACTACAGAGCAGTGTTTCTCAATGACAGTGGGAAGGGGTAAAACCTTAAATGAAGAGGCTTAGACTCTTAAAAGAATAGAACATAAATGTATATGTATAGTGACATACTTATAAATATATTATTTAGTTCTATGTTAAATAGTTTATCACTATTGTATTGTGGTCTACTAAGTCCAACACCCGAGTTCCCTCAGGGACATTTTCTATTGATTTACTGTGTGATGGCTGCGCTTTTCTCTGAATGGACAGGCAGTGATTGGTCAGTTTTCCAATAGGCTTCCACCTTTATTGAGGGATCTCTGTGAGTAGTGATCAGATGCTTTACAAGTCTGTATTTGTTTTTATTTCCTCAGTCACCTGCAGAAGCACAGGACCTCATGGTGTACGATGGATGAGTAAATATCTGGGTCCTTTCTGGCTTTCAAAGCGTGCAGCAGTCCTGTGCATATATCAGCCTTTCAGATCCCCTGGGATATGCTGATGCTTTTCCAGTTCCTGTGGCTGTCTTGTTCTACAGATTGCCATTTTAAAGTCTGGGTTGTTTTTTGCTTGCCACATTTGCTGCCTTTTTTAAAAATATATATATTTTATTGATTTTTCACAGAGAGGAAGGGAGAGGGATAGAGAGTTAGAAATATCGATGAGAGAGAAACATCGATCAGCTGCCTCTTGCACACCTCCTACTGGGGATGTGCCCGCAACCAAGGTACATGCCCTTGACTGGAATCGAACCTGGGACCTTGCAGTCCCCAGGCCAACACTCTATCCACTGAGCCAAACCGGTTAGGGCCATTTGCTGCCTTAGACAGCTCTGATGCTGGTATTCCTGAGTATTTGCCACCAATTGTTTTTGACAGCACTATCCTGGGAAAGAATCTTTTCCACAGAGCTCCACATCAGATAGATGGCCATTCTCTAGCAGCAGCAAGGATACTGCTAAACCATGCTTGGACTGGTGGGGGCAGGGGCGGAGCGTCAGTTGATGTTTGCACTTCAAATTAACACACCACCTATCCTGTTGTTCTTGGGATAATTCAATCATTTTCCTTAGGTAAATGTTTTTAATTTGTTGTATACCTTTGGATCCTTCCAGAGTTCAGAAATGTTTGTTCTAAATAATTTTGCTGGAAGGTGGTTTATTCTTTGTTTCTTTGTTTTGAGAGGGAGAGAGAGAGAGGGTGTGTGCCAAGGTTTTCACTCCATCATTCCTCAGGTCTTGTTCATTATGTTTAATATTAGGAAATATTAGGGTACCTTAGAATGACATTGTATAAGAGTGTTGTGAAACTTTATCCCCCTGGTTTCATTTCATATTATAAAGGCTAATTTTAAAAACTTCTTGAGTGAAATAAACATTAAGAAAGTCAATTTGCAGTAGAAATTCTTACAAAAATTGCTATCAGAGACAGGTGTTGGAGAATGGCCAACTCTTCTTATTGAGATTTTTTTTTAAGAGGGACTCTCATCAACAATACCTTTTAATCTAAAGAGTAATAACTAATAACATTGATTGTTGCATGCTGATTATAAGAAAACTAGTGGCCCAGTGCACGGAATTCGTGCACATTAAAAGGGGATTAATTAGAGGAAATATTTTAATATTGCTATTTGCCCTTTCTCTATAATAGAAGTGTCAGGGATGAAAGAAAATTAATAACATGTATATGAATCTTCCTCCTGTTAGAGTCTGGGATCCAGAGGCAAGTCCCTGCCCACCCACATACGCCTCAAAATTATGCAAGACCCAGACCTGGCCAGCCCACCTCCACATTGAGCTAGACCCAGACCTGGCCAGTCCCACCCCTGTCAAGCTCCGCTGAGTGGGGGGTGCAGCCTCAGGGCCCCTGGCCCAGCGCCAGGGCGGGGGATGTGGCTTGAGGTCCCACAGCTTGGGTCGGGCAAGAGGTGCACCTTGAGGTCCCCCATCAAGCCCCGCTGGGTGGGGTATGTGGCCTGAGGTACCCTATCAAGCCCTGCTGCAGGGGGAGCATGGCCTGAGGACCCCATTAAGCCCTGCTAGGTGAGGGGGGGGCATGGCCTGAAGTCCCCCGGCCTGGTGCCAGGTTATGGGCATGGGCTGAGGTCCCCTGTCAAGCCGGGCAGGGGGCACAGCCTCAGGTCCCCTGCCCTGGTCCAGCACCATGCAGCCTCAGGTCCCTACTGATTGCTCATTAAGGTTCATTACAGGAACTCGGTCTTCGCTGTGGGTGCAGCCATGTTGTGTTACAAAAACCCTGCCTCCACTGTGGGCGACGCCATCTTTGTGGCCGAGTGATGGTCAATTTGCATATTCCCTCTTTATTATATAGGATTGTCCAGAAATATGTCCCAGTGCCATCTCAAGAAATGTATAAAGGGACAAACTATAATTAAAATTTATCTGTACTTTGAATATATAAATGATTTCCTTTAAAGAATGAAATATTTGATCTCTAAAATGTTAAATAATACACACTGAAAATTTTGAGAGCCTAAGCCAGTGGTCAGCAAACTCATTAGTCAACAAAGCCAAATATCAACCGTACAACGATTGAAATTTCTTTTGAGAGCCAGATTTTTTAAACTTAAACTATATAGGTAGGTACATTGTTATTAACTTAATTAGGGTACTCCTAAGGCTTAGGAAGAGCCACACTCAAGGGGCCAAAGAGCTGCATGTGGCTCGCGAGCCGCAGTTTGCCGACCATGGGCCTAAGCTATTTTCATATGTAATGTAAGAAATGTTGATTATTTTAATATCAGTAACAACAATAATTGCCATTCATTTGCTCTTTCACCAAATATTTATTGAGGTTTCAGGTGCATAGGATATTTCATGGAAAACAAATAGAAATTATCACCTTCATGGAACTTACATTCTAGTAGAATAGCTACATTTTTTAAAAATATATTTTTATTGATTTCAGAGATGATGGGAGAGGGAGAGATAAAGATAGAAACATCAATCATGAGGAAGAATCATTGATCGGCTGCCTCCTAAAATCCCGCCTGACGATCAAGCCCACAACTCCAGCATGTGCCCTGACCAGGAATCAAACTGAGACCTTCTGGTTCATAGGTTGACGCTCAACCACTAAGCTACGCTGTCCTGGCGTAACACATCTTATATATATTAACTCATATGTAGATACAGAAACTGAAGCAAAGATGTATTTAGTAATTTGTTCAAACCATACACTTTGGTGAATGGTAGAATTAGCTGACTTCACCATCCATGTTTTTAACTACTAATCTGTAGTCACTCAAGCAAATTCAAGTCCTTGTGTAAATTCAAAAGCACTTGGAATCTAATCAGGTAATCTAAATAAGTAATTGCAACAGGAACATGTTAAAAGATTGAATAGTAGGGAATGTGGTAAACACTGCTATTGAGCTGCAGTGGATTTTGCCAAGTAGACCTAGTATTATCTTTTTTTTTCTCAAGAGAAATTGAAAGTCTGGATTTTTATATGAAATCTTTCTTGATTTTTAAATATTACAAAACAATTAAAAATTTCAACAATTCTATACAGGTCAAATAAAAAATATTCAGATGCTGGATTGGAAGCAAGTGATGCCATTGTGCATTCCTTGCTCATGTTTTTAACACCACCTGTATTGTGATGAGTCTGAGTTTGTCTCCTTAATCTTAGATACTAATGGACATCCTAATATATAAAAACCCAGGGTCCATAATGTCCAAAACAACCGAAGGTTTGAATGACGGAAAGTCAGTCCTGCTGTCAGTGCTGGGTCACCGTGGCGACCCAGCACTGACTGCTGAGGGGGCTGTGGATCAGGCCCTGAGAGAGGCTTGGAGAGAGAAGCAGGGTGTGATCCATAGCCTCCGTGGCAGCTGTTGGTCAGCTCTTGCCTCTCACTTGCTCTACATACCTGGCCAGCAGCCACGCCTCTTTCTCTCTCCAGGCCTTTGTAGAGGCTTCTGATCAGCCCTGCCTCTCTGATCAGACCCCTCAGAGATGCTGACTGGCATAGAAACCAACCAATGAGAACCAAATCTGGGTGAACTGCCAGGAGCCAATGGCTGCCTAGGAGGCGGAGCTTTTGACGCTGACTGGCATAGAAACTGACCAGTCAGAACCTAATCTGGGTGAACTGTGAAGGCAGAACCTAAGGTGGGGGCTGAGGATGGGTTTTAAAGGCAACAGGTATAAGATGTAATAAAGCGGTTCAATTTTTCAATGACCAGTTTGGCAGTATAGTGCTGACTATCAGTCCAGATACAGGGATTATGTATTTTTGTCTGCCAAGAGCATCTCCTGGATGGAAAAGGCTCTCCCTCTCCACCCCGTTTAAGCAATCCTATTCTATATAATCTATACTAATAAAAGGGTAATATTCTAATTAGACCGGGTCAACCAGCTGTCTTCTGGACATTGACTTCTTTCTGGACAAAGCCATGGTGGTAGAGGCAGAGGCAGAGGCAGTTAGGGATGATCAGGCCAGCAGGGGAGTTCATTTGGGGGCAACCAGGCCAGCAGGGGAGGGCGGTTGGGATAAGATCAGGCCAGCAGGAAAGGGCAGTTGGGGGTGAGATCAGTCCTGCAGGGGAGGACTGAGTCGTCACGTAGCTACTGAAGTCCTGAAATCTTTCTTTATTGCTTTTGAGGTAGAAGCGGAAGTTATTAACATGGCCCAAAGGCCTCTTTGTCCTCCCAACTCAGGTGAGCGGTTAGGAGCCAGTGGTACCAGATTAGATTTTGATTGGTCCTAAACTAGCAGTCGGACATCCCCAAGGCGTCCCTGATTGGAGAGGGTGCAGGCTGGGCTGAGGGATCTCCCCCCCAATGCATGAATTTTATGTACCGGGCCACTAGTCTATATATATAAAAACCTATATGACCCTTACAACAGGACGATTGGAATGACCAATCACTATGAGACACACTGACCACCAGGGGACAGATGCTCTCAATGCAGGAGCTGCCCCCAGCCACAGGTCCTGATTGCCAATGGGGCCTGCTGGCCAACCTCCCAGTCCCTCCCCCTGGCCAGTCAGCCCCAGGGCTGGGATGCAGAACTAGGGGTGGGTGACAGTGGACACGGCCCCTTTCCCAGGTGGGCCGAGGGCTGATTCCCTCCTTCAAGCCAGTGGCCAACCTTCTGGTCCCTTCCCCCCACCCTGCAGGCAGCAGATCCTGATTGCCTGATTGGGGCCAGTCCCTGGGCTGGGACGGGGAACCAGGGGTGGGTGGCAGTGGACGCGGGCAGCAAGTGAAGGAGGATGGGGGAGGCAGGAAGGTCGGGAACCGTGCGGTGGTGGCGCGTGGGCAGCAAGGGAAGGAGGAGGCAGGGAGGCAGGGAACCAGATTGGCTCTGATCACTGGCCAGGCCTAAGGACCCCACCCAAACATGAATTTTGTGCACCAGGCCTCTAGTTTCAGATATGCATCTGAACCAAACTCTTAGCTTATCCCTGAAATTTCTCTTTGACTGCCAATGTTTTATTTCTCATGTGTGGATAGTGCCTTCTACCCAGTCAAAAAAACAACTGAAAACCATAAATCCATCCTTGTCTTCTTAATTTCTCTCTCTCTCTCTCTTCCTCCTTCTCCTCACTCCCTCTGCCCTTACCTCTCACACTCACTCATGCACACTTTTTCTCTCCTTCTGCCTTTCTTATGCTTTCTTCTGCCTGAAATGTCCTTTTTCTCTTTCAAACTCTTCTCCTTCACCCCTCCTTTCCTGGTCTAAGTTGCCTATTAAATATGACCTGCCTAAGGGTGAGGACCACACTTTAGTCATTTTTGTATTCCTAGACTCTGGTGTAGTGTTCGGTACACTGGACATCCTCTCAAGAGCTTGGGGTGAGCTATAAGTCTATGTATTTGTCTCTCTTGGCAGTAGAACTAAGGTAATGTCTGTTAGTAATAAGGGGGCATTTTCTAAGAGCTATATTTATGTGGTGGTTTGGAGGATTATTATTTTTTCTATTGCTATAAATTTGGTTAGATAAGAGTGTCTGAGTCAAAGGTATTTAATTATATTGACAATCGTCATCTACTGAGTAATGCAGTTTGAACAAAATTCTACCATTTGGATTTTTTGTAATTGGATTTTTTGCAAAGCATTGAAAGTTATTTCTGCCATAATTTGGAAATTATATTCAGCACACTCCTAAAAAGCCTTTCAGTGAAACTTCAGAGTTAAGTGTATATCTTTCTTAGCTCCTGTCACCTCTGATAAACAAGTCTCATGACCTTTTAAATGTTAATTTAAATTTCAGAGTGAATTAAATATGACAAATGAAATCATAACAATTGTACTTTAAGTATGCTTTTGCAAACTCCTAACTCCCTAATGGCATAATTCCCCCACCCCATTGATGATACCATTTCAGAAAATATATTTTAAATCTTCTTCTATCACTGACTCACTTCAAAAGAGCTTTTTGTTCCCTTCCCTGTTTTAACTAAAATATCATTTCATCAGACAATGCCTAGGACATTTCCTCTGGCTTCTCAAAAGACCTTATTGTCTGGTCACTTTCCTTTTTTCAATCATACTCATGTTATACTTCTTGGTCATTTCAGTAGTTATTTAAAGATCCCACCAATACCCTGGTCTTTCATGGTCCTTTCCTCCTCTCCTCCAATGACACTGTCCCCCAGCTCATTTCAGCCATCAATTCCCAGAGTAATACACAGGATCTTGTTAATAAGTGCAACCCCTCCACAACTTCATTTTAAAGTATTCTCTTCAGTCACCTACCATCTTTCCTTATCCTTCACGAAATTTTGGATTTCATGGTCAGTAATCATAATTATTGCCCTGCATATGTGCTTAATTCCCTTAGCCTTTTCTCCTTTATCAGTTCACCTGACAAACGCAACGCTACTTAAATTTTGCTTTTTACTAGCTCTCAGTCTGCACCCATGCAAGTAAATATCACTGGAGAAAAATGTACAACTATGCTGACTGTTAATTACATTAATGTAGATATTTTTTTCCTAATTCGTTCACTTTTCTAGTCTCCTGGATGACGTATGATACCTTTTTCTTAAAATCTCTAACCATTTCTTTTCCTTCCCCATTCACATTTTACAGCATGTTTCCTGCTTCTTTAAGAAAGTTGATTTAAGTAAATCAGGCCCATTCTTCTGCCACATTTGTACATTTCCCTGCTGTACACTCTCATATGCTTTCTGTCCTGTTGCTGTGGCTTAATTATCCATTCTCCAGGCCATAGCCAGCCTCACCACTGGTGCTTTAAATTTCAGCCCCCCACCCCCACCCACCCACACAAGATCACTAGCACTTCTTTCTTCTACTTCATCACGTTTTCACTGTTGTATAGATTATAATCTTAAGAATTATTCTTATCAGCATAAAACATGCTCCTGTTTCTCCTATCTGAAAACTCCCACTTTTCTTTTTGATGTTCTTTCTCAAGCTGCTTTCCTTAACAGCAGAACTCCTCAAAATAGTTATTTATATAGGCCATCTGCAGTTCCTTCTTCCCGGTTTTCTCATTCTAACAGCACAATTCTTTATTTATTTTTTTATTGTCTTAAGTTTTACATATGTCTCCTTTTTCCTCAATTGACCCCACCCCCCAGCCATTCCCACCGAGGGCAACCCCCACCACCCCAGTGTCTGTGTCCATTGGTTATGCTAATATGTGCATAGAAGTCCGTTGGTTGCTCTCTAACTCCCCCACCTTCCCTGCCATTTGTCTCTGGACCTATTTTTGTTCATCAAATTATGTTGATCATTATATCCTATGAGTGAGCTCATGTGATATTTATCTTTCTCTGACTGGCTTATTTCACTTAGTATAATCTAACAGTGCAATTCTTGCTCTTTTATTTCTATTTTATTCATTTCATAATAAGAACCAGCTTACCAACAACCTCAATATGTTTACTTATTTCTCTAGTCCTCTAATACATAAAAAAAATGGCTGCAGGTTTGCTACGCCAGTACCTCTTCCAAAACAAACCCCCTTAGTAACATTCAAGACTGAATGCTTTCTCCTTAAGAATGAGACAAAGGCAAGTGTCCTTCTCTTATTGTATATCTTGACTGTGGTGTATAGGGTGCTTTAGCCATTGCAATAAGGTAAAATAAAAAAAATAAAAGACATTGCAAACAAAAACGGAAAACTGTATTTAAAGACAACATAATTATGTACATAAAAATTTCTATAGAATTTATTTTTAAAAGTTTGTAGAATTAATAAGTGAATTTAGCAAGCTCAAGGACACAATGTCAATTTTTTTTTTAAAAAAAGTGGTTGTATTTTTACACATTAGCAATGTAATTAGAAGTTTATAATTATTATTTTTTATCTTTATTGTTGAGAGTATTACAAATTTAAAAAAAAAACACACCTTTTAAATAGCATAAAAGACACAAAGTACCTAGGGATAAGTTTAACAAAATTTGTTCAAGACCTGTATATCAAAAACATTGCCAAGTTAAAGCAGACCTCAATATATTGAGAGATACAATTTGTTCATGCATTGGAAGAATCAAATTAATTTAGATTGAGCCATAGATTTATTGCAACCCCAATTTAAAGCCCAGAAGGCTATTTTAGAGATTGACAAGCTGATTCTGCAATTCATATGGAAATGTAGAGGACTTAGAATAGCCAAAACACCTTTGAAACAGGAACAAGTTAGATGATTTACTTTGTTTTAAGATTACAATAATCAAAGCAATGTGGTGTAGCACAAGATTAGACAGAGATCCGTGGAACAGAATAAGAAATGCATATAGAGTGAGATGTATGTTCAATTGAATTTCAGCAAATTAACTGGGTAGGTAATCTAATGAAGAAAGGAGAGCGTTTTTAACAAATTGTGTGGAAAAAACTAAATATTCATGTAGAAAAATAATGAATGTAAACCTACCTTTTTTTTGCCTTGTATAAACATTAACATAAAATTTAATTTTATAAAAATTCTAGGAAAAACTTTATAACCTTCATGCTAGACAGAAATTTCTTCAGTAGAACACATAAAGCAAGAACAATAAGAGAAAAACATAATAAATTGAACTTCAACATTGAACACTACTCTTTTAAATATACCATTAAGAAAATGAAGAACAGAATAGAGAGCCCAGCTATAAAACCACATGTATATGCACTGATAATTTTGACAAAGGAGTCAGAAATGGAATAAAGGTGGCTCTTCAATAAATGGTGCTGGGAAAACTGGAAAGTCACATGCAAATGATTGAAACTGGATTACAGTTTGTCCCCATGTACAAAAATAAATTCAAAATGGATCAAAGACCTAAATATAAGACCCAAAACAATCTACACTAATAAAAGAGAAACATGCAAATTGGTCTCACTCCACTACATCCACCAGCCAATCAGATGAGTATGCAAATTAACCCAACAAAGATGGTGGTTACTTTGCATATGCAGACGGAGAGTGAAGACTGAAGGCTGAAGACGATTGAAGACTGAAGAGGCTTGGCTTCTCCGCTGTGGCCTAAGCGAAGGCCTGGGTTTCAGGTGCTGGAGGAAAACCGGTGCCGGCAGCCAGGGAAAGGGAAGACCTATTGCACAAATCTCGTCATGCAATGGGCCTCTAGCAAGTTACATATAAGTAAATATAGGTACCAAACTTAAGGACCTTGGTCGTAGAGAACATTTTATGAACTTGATCCCAAAGGCAAGGGAAGTAAAGGCAAATATAAATGAATGGGATTATATCAAACTAAAAAGCTTCTGCACAGCAAAAGAAAATGACAACAACACCAAGAGGCGCCAACCAGATGGAAGAGGAGATGATATTTGCAAACAATAGCTCCAACGAAGGTTTAATTTCCAAAACATATAAAGAACTAATAAAACTCAACACCAAACAAACTACCCAATCAAAAAGTGGGCAGAGGATCTGAAAATACAACTCTCCTAAGAAGACATACGAATAGCCAATAGATATATGGAAAGGTGTTCAACCTCACTGGTAGTTAGGGAAATGCAAATCAAAACTACAATGAGATACCACCTTACACCTGTTAGAGAGGCCATTATCAACAAAGCAATAACAAGTGTTGGAGAGGTTGTGAAAAAAGGGAACCTTCATTCACTGCTGGTGAGAATGTATACTGGTACAACCACCATGGAAAGCAGTCTGGCAACTCCTCAAAAATTTGAGAATAGAGCTACCATATGACCTAGCAATTCCTCTCCTGGGTATATACCCGAAAACCTCAAAATCATGTCTTCACAAAGGTATATGCCTCCCTATGTTCATTGAAGCATTATTCATGGTGGCCAAGACATAGAAACAACCACAGTGCCCCACAATAGAGGACTGGATAAAGAAGATGTGATACATACACAATGGAATGCTACTCAGCCATAAGAAAGTTTGAAATAGAGCAATTTGCAACAACATGGACGGACCTTGAGAACATTATGCTAACTGAAATAATCAGAAAAAGCTAAGAACCATATAATTTCCTTCATATGTGGATATAACACTGAAACTCATGAACACAAACAGCAGTTTGGTTTTTGCCAGAGGCAAGGGGGTGGAGGGAGAACGGGCTCCTAATATAAGGTGACAGAAGAATATTTGACTTTGGATGGTGGGCACACAGTGCAATATACGGATCTGCTCAATCTGGAGTTCCCCAGAAGTCAGGCCCTAGCACTCTTGATTTTTCCCTACTTCCTCCTGGGTGTTCTTTTGTAGGATCTGGCTTTAATATCCACATATATGCAGATAAGCCCCAAATTTATATCTCCAGCCTAGACATAATTACTGGCCTTCAAACTTGTATATCGCATTTATAATGCCCTTTGATGCCTAGTGTCTCTGCTTCTGATGTGTCCTCCCTAGAGTTTAATCTCAACCCAGCAGAGAGAATGATCCTTTTAGATACAAGACATACAACACCACTCTTCTGCTCAAAACCCTCAGCATGATCTCACCTCACTGTAAAAGCCTGAGTCCTCCTAGTCACTAGTCAGGCCCTACAAGATCTAGTCTCCCACAAATCTTCCACCCTATCTCTTGCTGCCTATGGGCCTCCCTGATGCTGCTTTCGTTTCTAGGCTTTTGTACTTGTTACCCCCTTTGCCTAGAACATTCTTCCCCTAGATAGACAGGTGTCTTGCTCCCTCACTTCCTACAGAGCACCTTCTCAATGAATTATTCCTTGACTACTTTATCAAAAGTATCAGTATCCCTCCGTCCCATGGGCACTTCTTATGATCACCTTCACACTTCTTCTATTTACTAGAGGCCCAATGCACAAAATTCGTGCAAGAGTAGGCCTTCCCCCAGCTGCTGGCACTGGTTTTCCTCTGGTACTCAGGACCCGGGCTTCCCTCTGGCCACTGGCAGGCACCCGGGACCCAGGCTTCCTTCGCAGCCCCAGCTTTGTCTGGAAGGTCATCTGGGAGGACATCTAATTAGCATATTACACTTTTGTTATTATAGATTTATCTCCTTCTTCTGACTTTCTTACTATAATATAAGTCCTAAGGTGATAATGGCAATTTTAGATAGTTTTCCTTCCCTCCTATATTCTCAGTTTCTCTAAAATGTCCTGGCACGTAACCAGTTACCAATAAGTATTTGGATTCTTACTGCAAAGTATCAAGACTGCTCCCTCTGTGGCTCATGAACTAATTGCGAAGGCAGTTGCAATTGCTCTCAGTGATGATAGATATAAGATATAACCATCTAGGCCAGCCGTGGGCAAACTACGGCCCGCGGGCCAGATCCGGCCTGTTTGAAATGAATAAAACTAAAAATAAAAAAAAAGACCGTACCTTTTTATGTAATGATGTTTACTTTGAATTTATATTAGTTCACACAAACACTCCATCCATGCTTTTGTTCCGGCCCTCCGGTCCAGTTTAAGAACCCATTGTGGCCCTCGAGTCAAAAAGTTTGCCCACCCCTGATCTAGGCAGACTGTTTTAAATGACATAGTGGTTTGGTTTGGTTTGATTTAGATACTGATATTAGGTATATCTGATAAAATTAATTTATCTAAAGTAAGAACTTAAAGAAGAAAAGTAGCAAGTTCTTTGTTTCCCCTAAATGATTGGTGGCTCCATTGTTTAAAAAGAAAGAAATGAAAAAAAGCTAAATATGAATTGTGTTAGGGTGTATATATATTCTATACACATATAAATACTCATATTAGAATAAAACTACTTGACTACATCCCATAAACACAGTACTTTGGGGTTATGATGGTGTTTTTAGAAGAATTTAGAAGTCTTAATACTTTGATGTTTTTGGCTTATAAGGACAGTGATTCCTCAACAACAAAAGTTGAGTTCTGAATTACTGAAGAGGAAGCAGTTTGATTGCTTCTAACAGTAACTCTCAAAGTGTGGTCCCCACAGACTGCTGATGGGCTCCTAGGCATCTCTGGGTGGTCTGCTAGCTCTTTTCTTCCAAGGTTTATAATACGACAGTGGCAAGAATTAATAATTTAATGACATTTCTAAAGTATTTCTCACATGCCATTCTTCCCATGAGTAATGATGAGGTTTCTTTTTAGTGGCAAGTGGGTATAGGTGGAGTTGGTGGTCCACTCATTTTTTTTCCCTCTGGTAAAATAGTTCACAATGTGAAATTGAGAACTGTTACCTTAGAGATATTGACTGTTTATATGATTATTAAAGCTTTAAGAATTCCTTCACTGGGAGTTGGAAGCACTAAATTTTTCTTTTTTTTTAATTTGAAACCCCAGTTTGCATGCTCTAAAATGACTCTTCAGTTCGCCAAAGGGTGGTGGCTGGTTCTGTTTTCATACCTGGAAAGATCATGTTCAAGAACCTAAGATTTAAGAACCTCTAAGATAATACTTTCAGTTAACAGCATAGGGTCACCTGGCCTGGAACCCAACAGGCCTGGATTTATTCCTGACTTCATCACCTGATTCACTAGTAACTGTGAGGCCTTATCAGGTTATTTTCCATTTCTGAAACTAATTGGTAAAATCTTAAGATATTCATATACCATAGTTAAATTCCTAGAACACTGCCTGACACATTCATTCATTCAACATTCAACAGAAAATATTTTATGTTTCTACTCTGATGCTGGCTGCTTGAGATACAGAATAGGATAAGATGTGATTCCAGACCTCAAATAACTTTGCAGATGGTGGTAGAGATAGAAAAAGAAAGCTAACCTTATGGTTCAGTGCCATTTATTCAGTAGTGCTCTGGGCATTCTGAGAACAGGGTATAGGAAACATTTCTTAGAGGATATGAAATCTGAGCTGTGTTTGAAGATTGAGTAGGAATTAGCTAGACAAAATTGGGAAGAATATTTCAGCTTGATGGGACAATAGATTCAAAGACAGACCAGCAGGACCTGTGTGGAGAGCTTTTGGCCAGGTAGCAGGGAGATGGGTAGGAGAGGAAGATAAAGGTTTGTTTTTGACAGAGGCTTAAGACATCAATAAATGGATTCTCTCATTATCAGTACGCTTTACTGTTAGTATTGTCATTTTAGATGGCAACTGCACAGGAATGAAATCATTTACCTCTCTTCTTGGCAAATAAAAGTAGATTAAATATCTTTTTCTTAACTCACATTCCTGAAATTAATAAATTCTGTTTCTAAGTTTCATATTTCTGAGTTTCTCATTTTTTTAGAAAGGCAATGAGTACTTATTGAGAGCACTTTCACTTTATAAGAGTTGTCTGTAGCTTCAACATTCAGCAAATCCATTTTCTTCAATGAGTAAAAACTGGATTTCAGTGATGCCCAGTGTGCCCCAGTAATTAAAAATTTGAAATTAATGAAAGATGAATGAATTGATTCTACCAAATGATAGTTATCCGTAGCTATGATCAGGTCACACTTATTTATGAATTTCCATATGTTTGTTTTCAGCTTTGAAATGCGGGTATGGTCTCCTTAAAGGCAAGCTGGGACTTTTGCTTTCCATTTTTCACTCATTTATGATTGTATTTGTAACTCTAAATAGCATGTAACATAATGTTCTACACAGAATGAAACAAACATTCAGAAGTTTGTCAGAAAAGGATTTTTAGCTTCTATGTAAGTCTGGTCATTGCTCTCTGTGGGAGTTTTGCTGGAGGAGAAGGTCTGTGTTAAAGGAACCAACGTAGCAAGTACTTATTTCTGTTCATGTGCATGTGTTGTTGTGTCTCATTGTCATGGATTGGGAATAAAAGGAAATTAAATAGGAATTGATTGAGTTAAAGATTTTTGCATTCTCTTTGTAATCAGCTGGGTTTTGTGTGTCTTTATTATTTTAAAAAATTAATCTTTATTGTTGAAAGTATTACAGATATCCTCCTTTTCTCCCCATTGACCACTGCACACCCCCAGGCCTTCACGGCACTATTGTCTATGTCCATGGGTTATGCATATATGCATATAAGTTCTTTAGTTAATCTCTTCCCGTCCCCATCTCCCCCCTTCCTTCTGAGATCTGTCAGTCTGTGTCATGCTTCCATGTTTCTGGATCTATTTTGTCTGTCAGTTCATTTTGTTTATTACATTCCACTATGAGTGAGATCATATGATACTTGTCTTTCTCTGACTGGCTTAATTAACTTAGCATAATATTGTCCCAGTCCCTCCATGCTGTCTCAAAGGGTAAAAGATCCTTCTTTTTTACAGTTGCATAGTATTCCATTGTGTTTGTTTGTTTTTAGATGTAAGGCTCCTAAGAAAGTCCATTTTATGGGACAATTCAAATAACCAAAAGACAGAAAAGATTCTTTTCACGTGGGCTCTATATACCACACTTAAAGGATGATAATGACAATTTTGTAAAGTTCTATTTTGATCAAAATGTTGAGAAAGGGATAATTCTTTTTTAAAAAAGGAATAGGCCTGGTTTTCCCTATAATACCCTGTACGTAGTGCCTGCTCTGTTCCAGACACACAGTAAGCAGCTTCTCCATGTTCCTGTACTTTGCATGCATTCAAACAGGAGGGATTAGACTAAATGGTTTTAAAGGTAAGTTTGACCTTTTAAAAAGTCTCTTAAGAAAATTTTATTCAAATTTAGTATTCTATACCAAAATGTATCTTGTATATTTTAATACAGATATAAACTCCTTTCTACCTAATACAGTCAGCACTTCAGGAAGATGTGCTGTACATTTACTCTAGCTTTTCTTACCTTAATGAATAGGTCTGCCTGCTGTGGTATCTGTGTATACTTGTAAGAGAAGCCCATAATCATCTTATAATAACCCTAAGGAGAAATAGTTATTATTATCTCATTTTAAATGAGGAAACTGGAGCTCAAAAAGACTGAGTCCTGAGAATATACAAATATCTTTAGAATGTCCTGTTGGCACAAGACACTTTTACCTGATTTCAGGACTTTTGAGTACTGAGGAGGAAATGTTTAGAGTTTTAAAAAAGGTATGGGATAAGAAGAAGGACATGTTTTCTCTTTGCATTTTGTGTTCTTGGAAATTCCATTTTATAAGTAATCATTTCCTGATTTGGAAAGTTTAACATTTATTATTCATTAATTTTGAAGGTTTATAAAGAAACCTCAGTTAAACTTTGAATTTATAGACTTGTAAATTAACAAAATATTGCAACTCTGTTAAAACCTTATCTGTTGATTATATGAGCCTCTGTATACTAGGGAAGTAGATACCCCTTTTCTTTAAAATACATTATTAGTTTTAAAAATCAACATTTACTATTACTTTGTATAAATGTTTCCTTTTGATGAGTACATAATGGGTTAGTTAAAAGGAAAATTTAAAGATAGTAGGTATATATTTGTTTATAGTTTAATAATGTTTTGTAGTATTTTGTGGAGTCTATCTAAAAAAGTTCTAAAATGTTGTACAGTAAATCACTATACCCCATACACTTCATCCCCATTAATAGTACTTTACCTCCCATTTTATCACTTTTATCCGAATAAACTTATTAATGAGATATCAAGAAGTTCTGTTGTGTCTACCTCCAAAGTATATCTCAAATTCAGCTACTACTTCCTGTTACCAGTGCTGTCAAGCACTACCCTTTTATTTATTTTCTATTATAAGGAAAGCTCCTTGAAAGCAGAGACAATGTTTGTTTGTTTGTTTGTTTTCAATGTGATGCCCTAGCTCCTAGAAAAGTGCATATTGTACAGTAAGCACCCAGGAAGTATTTATTGAATAAATGAATGAATGAAGACAAATTGAAAGCCAAAACTTGCTTTATCCTTGCTTTTGTAGGACAAGAACCAAAGTAGCTACCTGTTCTTCTTGAGAGTTCTGTGCTAAAATCAATACTAATCCTCTTTTGAAATGGAAAAAATAAATTGCATATCAAGAGATTTGTACCCAATTTTTTTTTTATCACACATACGAAGAAGGGAAATATATCTCAGGAGGGGAGAGGGAAAATTATTTAACTTATAGATCACAAACTCAAAGTGGGCTTATTGTGTATTTTTATTCTGGATTTCCTATCATGCTAAGGAAATCTTTAATTAATTATACACCTGAAAGTTGTCGGGCTTCTCTGTCATTCAGCAGTATTGTTGGGAATCAGTAGCACCTAGTTCATTATTTGAGAGCACCTGAGAATAGAGTGCAAATACAATGAGTTTTGAGGCTTCTTTTCTTGTCTTGCTTTACTTTATAGCATAGTATTTTTTTCCTGACGCAATAGAGTTGTCATATTTTCCCCATGATACTGTAGGTCAGGAGCCAGTAAACTATGGCCCATGGGCCAAATTTGGCCCTTTGCCTATTATTGTAAACATTTTTATTGGAACATAGCCATGCTCATTCATTTCCAGTATATGTTATATATAGCTGTTTTCACGCTACAGTACAGAGCTGAGAAGATGCTACGGAGGGTGTCTAGCCTACAAAGTTGAAAATATGTACCATTTAGCCCTTCACACAGAAAGTTTGCTGACCTCTGCTGCAGACCATATGAAGTCAGTGACTGTGTCTGATCTGTTTATCACTTTTCAGCCTCTTAGTAGCCTGATGGAGTCTGACCAACTTCTAAATCTTACTGGAGGTTAAAAAGCCGAAAGCCTTTATTTTTATTTCCATAGCCATTGTACTAAAATTTGGAACATCTTATAAATTTTATTCAAGCATAGGAAAGATAAATCCTACTTGTCCAATAAAATTTTCTTAGTTATGCATGTCAGAATTTTTTTTAAAGTTAACTGATGGAAACAGATTTCAGAGCAGAAACTAAATTTTTTAATATTACAGAAATATTCATATATACATTTTAGCAAGTAGTTTTTTTAATTTAATTTCTGCCTTCAATTTTGACATTTGGTATTTTAATGTTGATTTTTGTTTAAAGCCTTTCACACATCTAGAAAAGTAGATTTGAAATATTTAGATAATGTCCATCCACATATTAAAACACTTTTCTCCCCAGAGGAAGTATAGTAATTGGTCCTTTTAGTGGTATTGTGACTTAACTGCATCTTTTTCTTCCTGTTTCTTGATCCAATGTAATTAAATAATAGATTTTATTTCATAACTTCTCAGAAGAAATAAAGAGGAAATTATGTTCAGCAGACTTGTTTATTTTTTTCCATGCCCTTCTAAAGTTTAAATGGGATCCTTTCTGCACTAAGGGAAGTGAAATAGCCCTTTCAAATCAATGTTCTGGGGAAATAAATGTTAATTAAAAAATACACTTTAAAGAACAGAAACATTTTTCTCTGGAAATATCTGATGGTTAAATCTAAATTAGATGCTGCTCTGAAAATAATACCAAAATTTTTCATAACTATTCAGTCACCTAAAAATCAGTGCTATAAAATATATACACAGTGAAGTATAATTTACCTAGTTGACAACTTAGTCCTTATCAAGTAAGCTTTGATTTTTATATCATGCTAAATGTTTAAACCTTTTAAAAATCATACCTTCTCTTCAGATTGTATTTATATGTCTTCTATATTCAATTAACTTACTTATCTTGAGAAATAATTTCCTTTTAGCATCATAAAAATAATTATGGATTAGAATAAAGAAGTCCTGTTGTCTCAACAAAATAACAACCAAGCTATTCTTTCATATTTGCATAGAATGTGATAGCTCTTCCTGTATATTTTGAAGGCAAAAGTAAACTCAGGCACTTTCCCAGCCAATTTAATTCAGCGATTTTAGGTATAATGAGGTGGAAATTTCTAAAGTTTGACTTTTTATTCTGATAAAATATTTAATTCTGATTATTATGAAAAATTATGTAAAAGCAAAATGCACCCTTATAATATAAACTGCAGGCCCGGTGCACGGATTTGTGCACCGGTGGGGTCCCTCAGCCTGGCCTGCAGGGATCCATCCGAAACCGGCTCTCTGACATTCCTCGAGTGCTCCCAGATTGTGAGAGGGCACAGGCCAGGCTTAGGGAACCCACTGTTGCACAATTGGGGCTGGAGAGGGACCATGGGAAGGCTCCAGGGTGTGTCCATCCTGTCTCTTCCAATCCCGAATGGGGCTGATCGGGGCTGGCTGGCCAGGGAGGGACCATGGGAGGTTGGCCAGCTGGGGAGGGACCATGGGAGGGCTCCAGGGTGTGCCTGGCCCATCTCTCTCAGTCCCGATCAGCTGGACCCCAGCAGCAAGCTAATCTACCAGTCAGAGCATCTGCCCCCTGGTGGTCAGTGCATGTCATAGCAACTGGTCAAATGGTCAGCTGGACACTTAGCATATTAGGCTTTTGTATAAATAGAATAGAGGCCTGGTGCACGAAATTTGTGCGGGGGGGGGGGATGTCCCTCAGCCCAGCCTGCACCCTCTCCAATCTGGGACCCCTCGGGGAATGTCTAACTGCTGGTTTAGGTCCAATCCCACAGGGGATTGGCAGTCTGACATCCCTCTCACAATCCGGGACTGCTGGCTCCCAACCACTCGTCTGCCTGCCTGATTGCCCCTAACCACTTCTGCCTACCAGCCTGATCACTCCCTAACCACTCCCCTGCCAGCCTGATGGACGCCTAACTGCTCCCCTGCCAGCTCAATCGCCCCCAACTGCCCTTCCCTGACGGCCTGGTGTCCCCCAACTGCCCTCCATTGCAGGCCTAGTCCCCCCCAACGGCCCTCCCCTGCAGGCCTGGTCACCCACAACTGCTCTCCCCTGCTGGCCTGATCACCCACAACTGCCCTCCCCTGCCAACCATCTTGTGGCGGCCATCTTATGCCCATATGGGGATGGCCATCTTGTGTGAGGGTGTGATGGTCAATTTGCATATTACCTCTTTATTGTATAGTATAGCTATTCTAATCATTGGATGTTTTCTTTTCACTAACAGTTCCCATATCCATCTTGGTATGAGCTATTGGTAGGTAGAATACATACAGCTCTTTCGTTTTGGTTTTATAGGTATTTTGTTTTTAGAAATAGTAAAACCTGTATGAAAAATAGATTGATGAGGGAGATAACTGAACAATTAATTTAAGTACCTTCTGAATAAGCCAACGAGCATTTTCTCTATCAAGCCCAGGAAGAAAAATTTTGGACTGTTCATATTATAAGTAAAACTTGAGTAGATTTTGTAAAATAATTTTTATGAGGATACACACACACACACACACACACATTTAATTTAATCTTTACCCAAGGATTTTTTTAATTGATTTTTAAAGAGAGTAGAAGGATGTGATGGGGAGAGGGAAGAGAGAGAAAAAAGCAACATCAATGTAAAAGAGACACATGGATTGGTTGCCTCCAGCATGCACCCTGACCAAGGTCAGCGATGTAGCCTGCAACTGAGGTATGTGCCCCTAACAGGAATCAATCTTGGGACCCTTCAGTCTGTGGGCCAATGCTCTATCCACTAAGCCAAACCTGCTACAACTGAGATGGCTTTTTTTTTTTTTTTTGCTTTCCGATAAGTTTTTGGTATCTACTGTCTGTCCTCAGAATTCTGAAATTTCACAGCGTTACACCGAAGATGCTTTATGTGACACGCACCCCACCTTGATTGCTTCTCTGATTTCATCCTTAACCATTCTCGTCCCTATAGCTAGATTAGCCTCCTTTCTTTTCCTTGATCATATTCAAGCATAGCCTTGCACAGAGCCTTTGTGCTTCCTATTCCCCAGCATGCAATGTTCTCCCAGATATCCATTGCTTACCCCCTTCTGGTTTCTGCTCCAATGATAACTTAATAAGTACTTCCCTGAACACCCTGTAAAAAAAATATATAATAACCCACCACTACCCCTCTGGCACACCTCATCCTGCTTACTCTTTGTATTTTAGCATCGGAATGATTGTGGCATATTCATTTGTCTTCTGACCATTAAAAGTTAAGCTCCGTGGCAGCATGGACTTAGTCTGTTTTGTTCAATGTTGTATCGCTGCGGTTGAGAATTGTGCCTGGTTCTCAATCTATGTTTGTGAATAAGTAAGTGTATGTGACTTGGTATGCTTTTTGTTCATCCATTATGTCAGCAATTAGATTCATTTTTGAATCTTGTGGTCTTCAGTTTGGGGAAATTTTCCTAAATTATTTTTAATAACTTCTTTACCTCCTTTTTCTCTTTCAGAAAGTTGTATTTTGGAATGTTGAACCTGAATAATTCCTTAACTTATCCCTTCTTATTTTTATTTCTTGTCTTAGTTAATTACTTATACTATATACTAGGTTTAAGTGCTTTGGAGAAATAAAAATGTGAAATTCTCAACCTGCAGTTTCTTGTGAATCTATAGTAATTATTGACATTTATTTGCAAACTAGTGGCCTGGTACATAAAAATTCATGCACATTAAAAGGGAATTAATTAGAGGAAATATTTTAATATTGCTATTTACCCTTTCTCTATAATAGAAGTGTCAGAGATGAAAGAAAATTAGTAAAATGTATATGAAAATCTTCCTCCTGTCAGAGTCTGGGGCACACCACGGGACCCAGAGTCAAGTCCCCACCCACCCGCCTGCACCTCAAAATTGCGCGAGACCCAGACCCAGCCGGCCCTATCCCCATTGGGTGAGATCTGGCCCCAGCCGGCCCCACTCTCATCAAGTTCCGCCAGGTGGGGGGTGCAGTCTCAGGTCCCCCGCCTTGGCCCTGCGCCATGCAGCCTCACGTCCATGCTAATCGCTTGTTATGGCTGGTTACAGGAACGCCACCTCCGCTGTGTGCACAGCCATCTTGTGTTATGGCAGCGGTTCTCAACCTGTGGGTCACGACCCCTTTGGAGTCGAATGACCCTTTCACAGGGGTTGCCTAAGACCATTGGAAAACACATATATAATCACATATTGTTTTTGTGATTAATCACTATCCTTTAATTATGTTCAATTTGTAACAATGAAATTGGGGGTCACCACAACATGAGGAACTGTATTAAAGTGTTGTGGCATTAGGAAGGTTGCGAACCACTGTGTTATGGGAACCCTGCCTTCGCTATGGGCACAGCCATCTTGTGACGGCGTGGCAGAGAGAGGGTCAATTTGCATATTACCTCTTTATTCTATAGGACTAGAGGCCCGGTGCACAAAAATTTGTGCACTTCCGG
>NW_006300048.1:4412403-4434989 GCF_000327345.1 Myotis davidii | reverse complement strand
CAGGCTGGCAGGTGACTGAAGCTCCCACCACTCCTTTTTTTCTTTTCTTTTTTTATTCTCGCCAGCTTTAGCTTTGAGGCTTGGCTCTAGCTCTTAGGCCTCTGCTGCTGAAAGCAGGTTTCTGGCCTTTGTTTACCTTCTGTATTTGAAACAATGTTGCGATCCTGCCTACTGAAGCCCAACGGACTAAAGCAGGTTTCTGGGGTTTTGTTTAGCTTCTATATTTGTAACATAGTTGCTTAGAGTTGCAGCTCAGAGGCCTGCAGGGGCAGGCGGGGATTGTTGGAGTCCTCTGTCACTGAAGCAAGCAAGCCTCATGTTAGCTTCCAGCTGCCTGGCTGCTGGCCACCATCTTGGCTGGAGTTAATTTGCATATCGCCCTGATTAGCCAATGGGAAGGGTAGCGGTCGTACGCTAATTACCATGTTTCTCTTTTATTAGATAGGATTGTCAGTACCAAAAAAGTACATCATTTTTTATAGTTCTTCACTTTTAATTTATAGCTCTGCCAGTGACAATACATAACTAAACAAATTATTTGGACAAATACATGGCATAAATATTTATGGGGGGCAGGTGAAACACTAGAATCTGTAAATATATGACACCTGAATCCAGGTAGTTGGTGAAAATTTCTTTTCCTACCTGTACCCTTATCTATAAGGAGGTGAGAGCACTGATTCTAGTAAGCTCTGTGCTAATACCTTTCTCACTAACTCCTACATACATCCTTTTGGACAGAAAATGGTAAGGGTACCTCAGGAATTAATTTTTCTTAATAATCTGATATCAAAAACTGTGCCAGACACTTTGTACATGTAATTTAATATGGTTGTTACATAATTCTAAAATACAAGTGTCATTATATCCATGTTAAAAATGGGTTGAAGCAAAGATGCATTAATTAGCACAAGCTCACACAGCCATTGTTAGATCTGAAACATCAACTGATAACTTTGAATTTAATTAAAGTCTTAAGAGCATGTTAAGACTTCTAAAATAATTGCTATGTGTCTAAGAGTAGATCTGTTATGGACCATATGAAAAATTCTTCCCCTGCTTCAAAAAATAAGACTCGCTTACATAAGGATATTTACAGAAATTTATCAGACTGTTAAAACTCCATAAAACTATATTAAACTGCTACTTCTGTTATTGGTCAAGTTACTGAATTTTACATATTTAAGTATTAGTTTATATGAGGAAACTATTAAATATTAGTTTACGTGAGGAAAATAGAGAAGTTAGCTTTCTACTGGATGTGGGATACAGTGGAAACAGGGAGTTATTGTCTGACCGACTTGTTCAAATCCCATCTCAGTCATTTAAATGTTCTGAGCTGCTGTTTCCTTATCTATAAAAACATCTATAAAATAGTAATATATCTTAACCCATAGAAGTTTTATCAAGATTAGAAGAACTAACAGTTTTTAAAATATGTAAAATATTTCAGATATCTTGTAGTGTATTCAGTAAATGCTAGTTTATGTTCTTGTTACTCTTATTATTTGTGTTAACCTTTCTTACTAGTAAATTCAGTCTTGGAATCTAGAATGACAAGTTCCACCACTGGCTCATATTATTTACTTGGAGGAGGACACTTCTCACCCATTTCTGTTTTAAATTATCTGAACAAAAATAGTTTTAAAAGGGAACAAAAAACATTCTACTTTAGGTGTTTAGGGGAAAAGTGGCCCTGGTTAAGTTATCCTTGATAAGTCTCTAGACTCTTACGTTAATGGTTATGTAATGTTTGTACCTCCAGATCCACTTTTCACCTTCCTCTTTTTCTATATCCTGGGAGGCTCATCTCCAGCATCTCGCTTGCCCTCTGACTTGTGTTGAGTTTGTGCAAGGCGCCGGCAGGAGAGCTGAGCAGGGGATGAATGTAAGGCCCAGGTTGGCATCTCCAGCTTTCAGGTTCAGGGGTCAGCTGCCTTCCCCTTAACTCTCCACGCCAGTGATATTCAGCCTTTTTCATCTCATGGCACACATGATCTAGTTACTAAAATTCTGCAGTACATGAGGATTTCTAGTACCAAGAATTATTCAATCAGATGCAACCTTATTATATGACTTGACCAATAAGATGCAACTCTATGATTGGACCTATATATTTAAGATTCAATACAGGGCCTTAACACCAGATGGCTTTTGTTGTGTTGGCTGTTGTCATTCTTTTTTTTTTTTTTTAATAGTTTTTTTCTTGTTGTTAGATCAAGGAGGGTACCACACTATCCCTAAACCCTCATTACATCTTTGTAAATAGTTTATGTGTAAACTCTTCTCCAATTACCTAGTTTAACTATGCTATTTTTTCCTTCCAAGCCCCTAACTGATAAATACATATTTAAATAAATATCAGTGATCCTGTTTGGGTCCTCCCCAGACACACGTATATCAGCTGAGATTCAACCAGATAAATTCTAAAAATTGAGGGTTCTTTCCTAAATCCTGATTAGAGACTAGAAGGCACAATTTGATTTACCTTTAGGCTGGAAATTCATCATGGCTAAAATACAATTGAACTAGCATGAGATGAGTGAGCATATTTTTAATTAAACATTTTAGATAATCTGTAGTAATGTCTTTGAAGTCCTTTTCAGTTAGTAACCTTAAGGTAGTTTGTGGCTTCCTTGTGGAGCATTTGCAAAGATGTTAGCTTAGTATATTCTTCATCATAGAATATAAATTATAGTGCTTATTTCCTATTTATTTCTATTTCAGTATAAACCTTCTTTGATTTTCAGCATAAATGTGTTTAACATATGAAAATAAAATTTTTATAATAATCATAATGCCTATGGATGTATTGCACATTTTAACTAAAAAAAAGCACAATTTATAAACTATGTGAGATTAGGAATTGTTTTCATTTTCTTCCTCTTATTTGCTTACTTTGCTTTGCTTCTGATTAGCATAATTTCCAGATTAAGCCCAGTGATTCACCTCTACTAGGTGCTCAATAAATATATATTGAACAAACCAGGGCCTAGTGTTCAATTAAAAATAGTAATTTTTTAGCCACCATACTTGCTTGCTTCATTCTAGCCTCACCTATAAGACTGTCATTTGAAGATTTGCCATATGTAGCTTCCCTTTTAGCAATATTACTGCCCTGAAAATCCACACAAAGAAGTAAAAAACCAATATTGTTGGGCAGATACTATGTTTTAGGCATCATCTTTTCTGTTTACTTTTTCTTCCTCAGTTCTTCTTTTATATCCCTGCAAGACAGCTGCTATAATTCCTGTATTTCTTTCTTTCTCTGTATGTTTAGTTACTGGCCACATTCACACAGAGCCCGTACTAGGCTCCAGTAGTCCTCGGTCTTCTCCTCTAGTCTCTGGGCCTGTTTCCATGTACCAGTCATACAGCTTTCTTGTCTTACATGGCTCCTGCCAAATGGTTTAGCTACCATTTCACTTCTTTCTGGCACACATTTGAGAGTTTGCATTCTAGAATGGAAGCCTTACTGTAAAGATATCTTTACCAAATGGGGTGGTAAGCCCTAGCTGGTTTGGCTCAGTAAATAGAGCATCAGCCTGAGGAGTGAATGGTCCCGGGTTCGATTCCAGTCAAAGGCACATGCTCGGGTTACAGGCTCAATCCCCAGTAGGGGGCGTGCAGGAAGCAACCAACCAATGATTTTCTCTCTCCCTCCCTCTCCCTTCCTCTCTGAAACCAATAAACATATATTTTTAAAAGCACAACAAAAGAGGGTGGTAAGTGGTAAGCTGGCTGAAGTAATATACAAGGTCCCCAGGAAACACTTGGAAAGGAGGCGATATTTGGTCTGAGCGTAATTTAGAGGAGACCCCAAGGAAGTATGGCACCTCAGATGCACTCTTGAAGGATATTGGGTCTGTCTTCTTTCTCAGAATGAGACTGTCAGTGTTGTTGGATGGTTGTACCATTTCATCCTGGTGTGAATGAATCTCAAGAATATCCTGGTCTTGGCATTAGTAACAAATCTAAAATATTTCCTCTGTTTACTAAATTATCAGTAAGCTCTTTCCCCCTTTTCTTTTTTTTAAAATGTCTTAAATATATTTTTATTTATTTCAGAGAGAAGAAAGGACAGGGAGAGAGAAATAGAAACATCAGTGATGAGAGAGAATCATTTATCGGCTGCCTCCTGTACACCCCACACTGGGGATCAAGCCTGCAACTGGGGCATGTGCCCTAACCTGGAATCGAACCGTGACCTCCTGGCTCATAGGTTGATGCTCAACCACTGAGCCACACTGGCAGGGCCCATTTTCTTAGATAGATTGCTATTTCATTTTATTCCTAACCGAGAATGAGTTAGTCATCCCTAGCAATACCGTGTGCTTTTATAGTGTTTTCTAATTTTCCAGCTTCCTGCACCACATTATTTCATTTGATCTTCACAGAGACCTGTGAGTGTAGCCAGATTTTTACTCTATCACCTTTTGAACCCTTTTAGTAACCTTTTAAATTCTTAAATGGAAAATAGGATTGACATGTGAGCCTTGGAAACCTGATTTTTCATTGAGCTTTACATATACTACATCTAATTTGACAAATACTATATACAGCATTGATTTGGATACAAAATTTGAATAAGGGCAACTTTCTCTGACAACTGAGGGGGAAGGATATACAAATTATCTCTGTTCATCAGATGATAAAAGCATAGGGAAAATTGGAAATGGATAAGCACCAATCTCTTCTGTGCATTAGTCATTGCATTACTTTAATCCCATTTTGCAACTATCTTTGGCTTTCAAATGTAACTGGAACTATATGGTAGGATACTGGAATAAATACTACATCACCCGCTGACTTGTGTACCATGGTAAACATTGGGGTACAATAACATATGGCTGTTGTCACTGGTATAGCTAAGTAGATTTTCCTTTGAAAATTGACTCCCATCTGCATCTCACTAAGTTGTACTATTTTTTCTTGGGATTCTTCTTTTTTATTTCTTCTCTCATAGATGTAAGTGATTAATTTTGGAGCCAAAAGTAAACAATGCCTAGGGTTAAATACTGAAATCGGAATGTAAGCGCCGAAAGGACCTTTGGAGCTCATTTGATGTCTGCCTTTCTTTAGTTCCCACTTGAAGAAACTGAGGACCAGAAATACCAGCTAAACTATTCTGTTTAAAACTATATCTTCAAAAATATATTCATACTAAGCCATGCATTATACTTTATGTTGAGGAATGATAAGAGAAGCTATTAGTTCTTTATCAAAAGAAGCTCATGTACTTTTCCCTTTAATTTTAGGTGAGCACTAACTTTCTTAAAACTTGTAAGGAAGTGATTCTAGTGATATATACACGTGTATGAGTGTATATATAAATACAGATATACAGGGTGTTCCCCAAAAATGTTTACTCACTTTAACAGCTGATAGCTCAATTTTGAAAATGAAATGTATTTTAACAAGCAATGCCTTTATACTTATTCAAAGTGTGTGTCTATATTTTTTGAGACACCCTATATATAGGCATTTTTAAAATTTTTATGAGAGGGAAAAAGTTAAGATGGTTTTGGAAACTTTTTAAAATAATGATCATTTAAAGCTTTTTTATTAAACTACTCATGAAATCAATTTGTATCGTGCTATATGTGAAGATAATTTGCTGAGTTAGTTAGACCATAAAGAGGAGGTAGTCTAAATGCTCTGGAACACGCCTCAGGATACATAGTACTAACAGAAGAAACGACCCGTAACTGCAGGTCATAGCAGACCCGTGCCCTCCTTGTGTGTGGGCCAAGCTCTAAGACCCAGCATCAGAAGCTGCCATTCTAAAATTCTAAAGCTCGTTCTTTCTCCATGTATTTTCTAAACAAAAAATTTATAAAAATGCTTTTGCCAAAACAAGAGTGATAGTAATAGAGATAAAATTAGAAATCAGTTTTCCTCATTCTTCATGATTATTCTTTAGAATTACTATTCTTTGTACTTGACATTTTTTTATATCATTACATTGGTCTCTGTGTGATCTGGTGTAATTCAGTGCTTTTGATATCCTCATGTAACCATGAAAATGCAGTGTAAGACCTATGTTTATTCCTAAACATTTTAGGATGAAATGAAGTCAGATGATCATATGAAAAATTAGGCAGTCTTCCAAAGAACAGTAATCAGCTCAGTCTTTTACCTGTTAGATTTTAGTCCTGTGGAGAAATAAGTAATGGCTGCAACTCTCACAGAATTTGAGCAGAAGAGAACATGGTTGGAGGCACAAAGATGCCAAGAAATAAGAGGAGGAAAAAGAGGTATTATTAAATATGGACAAGGAAAGTACACATTTTGTAGGCTACTAAAAAATGTTATGCGTCAAAAGAAAAAAAAATTATGCTTCTAAAATTTTGAGAAATGCACCTTACATATACATCTTTGGGCTTCCAAATGATCATTTTTAGTTACAAGTAACAGAAAGGTACCTATATATAATGTTGAACAAATTCAAGATATGCTGCCATCTTTCTATAATTTTAATTATATTTTAGCTTAAATAGTTAAGTAGTATTTTAGTTTTAATAGTTAAATAGTAAATAGTTAAATTTATTTAAATAGTATATAAACTATAATATAGTTTAGTATAGTAAATAATTTAAGGTATATCATTTAAACTGTAATCTAGTAAATTACCTTAAAAATTTTCCAAAATATCCTTTTGCTTGCTTTCAAAACTTGATGTGTTTGGATTTGAAAGTTGCTTATGAATAACTTATATGCAGAATACTTTAAAAGAAAACTTTCAAATGGTTGCTGCTCAACTAATTTCACATTTAAATAAGAGTAACCAAAGAATTAGTTCCTTGTCAAGGTTGTTGTTCTCATACAATAAATGCAGTCATTGTTTATTGGAAGTTTTTAAGCTTTGCAGGCTTATATTGATTGTGGCTTGGTAATTCTTTTATATATACATATGGATTCTGGAGCCATGAGATACTGATAATTATAGCCTTATCATATTTTTTAAAACTTGATCTAACTGTGTTTGACTTACTATTCTAAAAAAGAAGAGTTAAAATGAAATTCTAAAAAGTTAGGCACATCTTTTATCAATTTATATACTTGTTTATGTTTCAAATGTCTAAGACAGTAGAAGACCAGTCATCAAACATTTGTTTAGTTCTCATCCTTAAGCTGGATCTGCATGAAGCAATTGGCTTGACTGTTTTGATCCAAACCTTCTTTTTTGGCAACCATTTATTTGCCAGCAATGAAAATGTTTTGAAAGACAAATAAATGTTTTTGTGGTTAGACTTTTCTATGACATGTAATGCTTGATTTAGTGATCTTACTTTCCTCTATTCTGAATGAGAAATTAATCTTGGAGAGAAAAACGAATGGCTTGGTTTAGGCATTTATTATTCAGTTCCAGTTTATTTACCCAAACATCTCTCATAGTTTGCTGTGAGGGTTAAATGAGATAATATGTAGAAATCATGAAGCTTAGGACAGTACATTCAACAAATGTTAGCGTGAAAGGAGTATCAGCAGCTGCTTAAATATGAGTGATATGTCCTTATATTGAGACTCTCTTAAACCCTTACTAAATGACAACAAAATTTTACAAGGTATAAACCTACAAAGACAAAATGAGAGAGGATAACATATCAGATGAGAGATATAAAAAAATTATGGAAGCTTAAAAGTGGATAGAAATGGTAAAGGTTTCACAGATCTGAGAGAAAAGAAGCATTGGAACCTCAATATCAGAATTAAAAGTTCCTCTAAAGAAAGAAGTCTTGGGTGGATGAGAAACAGGAGGATTGGTAAGAAGCAAAGGAGCAATTTCATCCCAGTACTCTATCAAAACCATATAAGCTGCCAGCTTACCCCTTGGCTATTCTGGCAAAATAGGATATAAGTTTATACTCTGGAAAGGTTGAATAAAAGGGACTCTGGTATTAAAGATCCCAGGTAAAATGACCACCAATATTCAATTAAAAGACTTTCTAGAGAGAACCCATAAAATTAGAAATCAGTTTTCCTCATTCCTCATGATTGAAATTTTTGTAGTAAGCTAAGAAAATTTCCCAGATGTAAAGGACAGAATATATAGGTTACAGTATCTCTGTAACTATTAGGAAAATATATTAAGAAAAACCCTCATCAAGGCACACTACCATAAAATTTCAGAATTTCATTTATACCAGTAAGAGAGCAATAATAACAGTCCCTCATGGGCGGGGGTGGGGAGGGGGGGGTTGACAGAGGCTTAGGAATAAAAAGAGCAACCACAACCAAAAACTGACATCTTAATAGCAATATTTGAAGCTAGAAGACAATGGAGGAATACCTTTAAAATTTTGAGGGAAAATGATTTTAAACTTGTATTCTAACCCTAACCAGATTATCTCTGAATAAGAGAGTAGCAAAAATGAATATTCAGTCATACAGGATCTTTAAAAATTTATTTCCCATGCACCATTTCTCAGAAAACTATCAGAGGTATTTTTAGCTGTAACCTACCATTGGGGGATGGAGATGGAGTTTCGTAAACAGCCTATTAAAAACAAAAAATCAGTATTCTTTAGAGGAATATAACAGAATACAGAGTCCTTAGAATGTATCATCCACAATATCTCAGATAAAAATCCCAGATTCCTAAAAAGATGAACAGGCAAACTTGGCCAATACTCAAGAGAAAGTGCAAAATGGAAGTCTCCAAGATAACAAGGCTGTTGAAATTAGCAGCAGGGATTCTTAAAGCAGCTGTTATAACTATGCTTAAGAATGAAAAAGGAAACTTCTCCAGAATATGATTTACCAACATTAGTAAGTAAAGTAAAAAAGGATAAGAAATGAAATCAAGTAATAAAGACTCCAAAATGTAATTGTTGAAGAGTTGAAGGGCTCCAATTGAAATGTCCCTGAAGGAAAACAAAAACAATGAAATAGAGTTTTGGATGCAAATAGTTTTCACATAAAATTAGGCAAAAATCAAACCAAGGAAATTATTACTGGAAAAAAGTTTTTATTTGTAAAAAGAAGTTTGATCATAGTGGCCAAACTGTAAGAGTGTTTACCAGTCACAATAATGTAAACTGGATGCTAATTTAACAAAAAAAATGAAATTTATAAATAAGATCAAAAGGGAGGAAGGAAATAGTTAAATATGAAGTATATAAGACTAAATTTTCATTCAGTAAGAAGTCAACTGCTAGATTTAAAGCTGAAAAATAAAGAAAAGTGTCATAAGCATATTCAAATATGGATGAAAATAACAGAAGAACAAGCTGAAAAAAATTGAAAGGAGTTGCCTCTGGAAGAAGAATTATAGATTAGAAACAAATGTGCCAAGGTCTATCATTATAAAAGTATTATTTGATTTTTAATGTCACATATATTTTATTTTTCCCATGGGGAAAAAAACCCTCTTGTTTATTTGATTAAACAAAAATAAAATAAGCTGCTTAGGAACAATTTTAAAATCCAAAGAAACACCAACTTTGTTTTAAGGCTGTAGCGGCTGATACAGCATCTCCTTGCTACCTTCTCCAGCCTTCTCTGTGGACCACAGCGATACATTCAGAAGCCCGTTAGCCAACACAGGAGTTTTTGAACCCTTATCTATTGGTTCTTCACCTGCTCATTGCCTGTCATGCCTGGGGTCTGCAGTATAACATTTAAGATTTAAAGTAAAAATCCCCGGGGGTGGGGGGAGGGAATCAAAACAAAACAACAAAAACACCCACCCTAAGCAAACACCCACTTGAAAGGTTTGGGAGAAAACTTTTGTTCCCCCTTCTCCACTTACTAGTCATTGATGGGATCTGCACCACTGCTGGGACAGCCATTTAAAAATGTCCAGAGGCAGACAGCACCCCATGATGGGCTTGGAGATAGTTTCTGTGGCCCGGACAGATATGCTGGGGTTGCATATTCCTTACCTACACATGTCTGCCTTGGGGGGAGGGGGGGAGGAAGTTTACTTAGTCTAATATCAGGCAACATGCCCATGTTAATTTCTCCAATTCTGCATTTACCTTTCTCACAAAAGAAAAAAAACTTCAAACTCAACTGAGTAATGTGTTCTACACTTAAAGCATTTGCTGACCGGGCATGACAGCTAATGGGCAGTATTAAACAAGATTCATTAAAAACAAACAGACAAACAAAAACTAACAACCCTCCCAGCCACCTGAGTATATCTAACATGCTAGTTAAAAACAACAGCCCTGACCCCACCCACCCTTCCACATGCATTGATTTTAGGGCAGAAAAAAATGAAGAAACCTTATTACCCTAAAAACAAGAAAACCCCAGAAACATGAGAAACCTACACAGACTCCTAGAAACATAAAGAATTATTACAGAGCTGGTTATTTAAAGAAAGTAAACACTTTGCATACATTCTGAGAGAAAATTTTTAAAAATTAGAGTTAAGTATTTATAACATGCATAGCAAAGTGCCTGGTACAATTTAGATATTCAATAAATGATAGCTAGTATTACTACTAAGATTATTAACTCTTCTGCTAGTCAGTAAAAACATTGGTTATCCATTTCAAATGGAAAAGAAACATATAAATCTAGAAAAGTTATTTAATATATATAAAGTTATACACTTGCTTAGTGGTAGAGCTAGAATTGTAGTCCAGATTTCTGAACTACAAGTTGCTTCAGGCTCAACAAGAACGATTCAGAAAGGATCTTTGAGGTTATCTATAGTCAAATAGGGTTGCAAGCAGAGCTGTGCTTTCATAGTCCAACCTAGAATCTGGTCTTGTAAGTAGTGGGTGATAGACCAATGGGTAGAAAGACAAACAAATAAATCTTAGGCCAAGTGACTACCTAGTCTAAGATTTTGCCTCTTTGTGACACAGCTTTCAACTACTCCTGCCTCTTAGTATGTATGAATGTATGTATGTATTATTTATCCTCAAAAAGGAAAGATCCAAGAAGCTAGCCAGAAACCACAGGGGAAAAACACAACTTACGTGTTTAAAAAGGAATACTTTCAGGCTGTTAATGATTATTAAATCATCAAATTAATTTTGTTGTACTTTTATTTACTTATTTTCTCTTTATTTTACTTCTTTCCATCACCATTTATCCTCCCTATACCCTCTTCCACTTCTTCCCACCTCACAACCACTGCACTATTATTCATGTCCATGAGTTCTTTCTCTTTTTATTTTGTTGTACTTTTAAAAACTTTTGAAACTTTAGAGAAATCTTTCTGCTGAATTTATGTGGGCCACAGCCAAATGCAGGGTTATTGACTTCACGTAGCCCAATTCATTTTTATTATAGCTGGTAAAACTGAAAATCATCGAGGGGAAATAGAATGTCAACATTTAAGATTTATAAACTGCCTTTTGGGAATGGTGGTCTTGGACCTAGAGATATTATTCAAAAGGAAGTTTGGAAGTGAAGTGAGAATGTTAGGTAACTGGTTGAGGAAGATAAAACACTTATTGACAACTACAATTAAGATATTGTAAACTGATTGCCATGCCTCAGTTAGGTAATAAACACTATTTTGTATGAAGATAATTATAGATGTTTTTTCTTTGAGAAAATTATTTTGAAGCCTGTATTTTAAAAAAGAAAGAATCAAGAATTTCTCATAATTTATTTAGTAATTACTTTATTAGTTAAGATGCTCCAGAAAAACAAAACCAAAAGGTTATATGTGTGTGGATAGATAGATAGATAGATAGATAGATAGATAGATAGATAGATAGATAGATAAATAGACAGACATTTAGATAGCTAGATGGAATTAGTTCATATAATTATGGAGGCTGAGAAGTTCCAAGTTCTGTAGTTGACAAGCTGAAGACCCAGAAGAGGCGAGGGATAGTGCCAGATCCAGTCCAAAGGTCTGAGAACAATGAGATGTTTCATTTTAAGTCAGAAGGCTGGAAAATACCCATGCTCTACTTCAAGACAGGCAGAAGGAAGTTCTCTCTTCTTTAGCCTTTTTGTTCTAATGATATTTTGGTCAATGATAGACCACCAATGATAATGGTCCCATAAGATTACAATGGAGCTGAAAAACTCCTATCACCTAGTGACATTCTAACGTCATAGTATAACACATTATGTGTTTGTGGTGATGCTGGGGGAAATAAACCTGTGGTGCCAGATGTGCAGAAGCATAGTGCATACAATTATACAGTGCAAAACACTTGATGGTGTTAATGAATGACTGTGTTACTGGTTTATGTGTTTACTATACTATCCTTTTTGTCATTATTTTAAAGTGTACTCTTTCTACTTATTTAAAAAAGAAGAAGAAGCTTTGCTGTCCAGCCGGTGTAGCTCAGTGGTTGAGCATCAACCTAAGAACCTGGAGGGCACGGTTTGATGCCCTGTCAGGGCACATGCCTGGGTTGCAGGCTCGGTGCCCAGTAGAGGGGCATCCAGGAGACAGCTGAGCAATGATTCTCTCTCATCAGTGATGTTTCCATCTGTCTCTCCCTCTCCCTTCCTCTCTGAAATCAATAAATATATATATATTTTTAAAAGTTTTGCTGTAAAACAGCAAGTCATATTAACCAGCTAGCAACCTCATACATCTGTGTTAACTGAATCTCTTGGTCGCATCATTTTCTGTTGTGGTGATTTAATCTTGTGTTGTTCTGTACAGTAATATGCTATACAGAGCAATGGGCTATACCATATAGCCTAGGTGTGTATTAGGCTAAACCATCTAGGTTTGTGTAAGTCCACTCTACATCTGCACAAAAACAAAATTTACTAGCAATACATTTTTTAGAACATGTCTCTGCCATTAAGTAGTGCAGTTCTTCAACTGATTGGTTGAGGCCCAGCTACATTAGGGAGGGCAATATGCTTTACCCATCCTACTGATTCAAATATTAACTTTATCCAGAAATACCCTCAAAAATAACACCCAGAATAACGTTTGACTAAATGTCTGGTTGACAGAAGTAACCATCACAAGCACACAAAGGCATAAAGATAAAACTGAAACTACTGGAGCTTAAATGTAGAAAAATAAGAGAGATAAACAAAAAACATAATGAGAATGAAGGCAGATAGGGAAATCTGTGTCAGTCAGGCTTTAAAGACCACATTGAAGTTAGATTGGTCCTAAAGTATTTCTGCACGCTATCATTTCTTGCATATTTTATAATTAATTGTATATTTTTTATTATAATAAAAAATATGAATGTACTATTTCATATTTTAATGACTGCCTGTTTACAGTGAATGAGAAAGTATAATTTCTATTTTCAAGGATTAAGAATTTGAGGGATTTTTTTAGAATATAGAATCAACCTTTTGTTTTAAGCGCTTGAAGATATTAAGAGGGTTTTTTTTTTATTTTGGGTTTTCGGTTTTGGTATTTCCAAAGCTGCTCACCCATGTTTTAATCTTGTGTTGTTGAAGAGGTGTTTCTTTATTCTTTCTGGTAGATGTAGAGAAATATTTCTAGAAGTAAGCAAATGGGTAATACACACTTTAGTGTGATCTCTGTAATTAGCTAATTAAATTGCTCTCTTCACTTAGTAAAAATTAAGAGTTTGGGAGAGGTAAATTTTAGACAAGGGTCACATGAGGGCCAGATAGGCTAGGTGAGTAACACAACGGTAGCTTTCAGTCCAGAGGATTCACTTCACAGGAGTTCAAGGCATATTAGTGAGAACTAGCGTACTAGTGCTAGTAAGGATTCTACTTAGGTGAGGGAAATTAGCAAATGGGGAGGATGAAAACTAAAGGTAAAGATTTCCTGCTAATTAACCAAGACATAAATTTCTGATCCCTACACTAGTTATGTACTGGTTTTGAAAAGATGTTTTAAAATGTCTAACTCACCCAGCAGTGCAGTGTGGCTCAGTGGTTGAACATTGACCCATGAGCCAGGAGGTCACAGTTCAATTCCCACTCAGGGCATATTCCCTAGTTGTGGGTTCCATACCCAATGTGGGGCATGCAGCAGGCAGCTGGTCAATGATTCACTCTCATCAATAATATTTTTATCTCTCTCTCTCCCTCTCCCCCTCTGAAATCAATACAAATATATTTAAAAAATAAAAAAATTAAATGTCTCTTTGTCTTTATTTTCTCATTTTCCCCACCTAATCTGTTTGTAAATGAATGTTTTTGAGAGTGTTATAAATACAAATTATATAGATGTAGTGTGGATAAATTACTGACTAATGAGAAGCTGTTTAGGGATATATACTTATCCTGACCCTTTCTTAACATAGTGAAGTTACTAATATTTGTGTAGTACTTGACAGCACTGCCTCCTGTTCTCTGTATGTGTACAGATGAATGGATATTGAGTCCATATTCTTCTTCACACCGATTGCATGTATTTTAGACTCTGATATAAATGTTTTTATTTGGAAAACACACACATGTGTATACCTATTTCCCTGGTACTCTTCCAGTTTTTAGAAAAAATGTTTAAATTTTTCCGGCTGAAAACATTTAGATTCTTTCTGAATAAATACATCATCTTTTTAAAAAACCTTCCCCCAAGATTTCTCTTTAAATGGTTCACAGTTAAATTTAAATTTCTATATTTAGGTAGAATTATGTTTATATACCAACCACCAGTATCCAGGAAGTTCAGTGGTAAGGTTGACACATAGGGAGTTTATAGTCTATTTTGTAGTCTGTGTATTTAGACAAGGTTTGAAGCTTACCTAGCAAAATCGCTTAAACATTCAAGCAGAATTTCTTTAGTACAAATGCTCTATTTGATTTCTTATAATTGTTAAGATAACAGTGTGTCACTTTATAAAGATTAGTTCTCAGTAATATGTGTTAGATTTATTCCTTTCAAAGAACGGTGCATTCAGAAACAGCTTTTATATGTAAATATTTTTGTAATATTGGATAGAGTTGGTTTGATGCAATCACTATGGTTTAATCAAGTTTGAAAGAAGTTACAGGCACATTTTTGTAGAGTTTTCTGCAGCATCTTTATTTTTTTCAGCTGGATGTATTTTATGTTCCTTCTAACTAATCAAAATAAGAAAGTGATTGCCTGTGCCAAAAAATAGGACTATCATTTTTCACATTCTTTTCTTTTCCAGGTCATTTTCAAGTAAGATTGTGTTTCTAGGACTTCTGAATTCCTGAAAACTCCCGACTTTGTAGATATAAGGGCCCAGATGACCATTTCAGGGGGACTCTAACTTTTCATGCAGTATGTTTTGTGTTGTGCATTCCAGATACAGTTAACTTTTTGTGTGCATGTGATTAGTGTGGAAAGAAATTAATGCAGTCCCGTATTATGATTTATGGACTGAATCCTTTGCCCACTGAAGACTTGCCAAAACTAAAACTATTTTTTTTTCCTTTGGATATTAGAAACAGCTACTGTTTTTGTTGATCTTTTAAAGGTCTGAATGGGCCCATTTCAAATCATACCAGCATGGGAGCTCAGATTAATAATATACTTATTCAACTAGTGATACTGAGTGAAACCATTGCTCACATGGATATGAGGATACAATTTCATAAAATTATTTTCAGGTGCATTAATGCATTTCTGGAAGCTGCACATGATTTTTCTTTTGCATGAAAGAAATCAAGGATTCCTGTTTATTGTATCAGTTACAGGCCGGCTTATAAGTTAATTTAATTGCATTTTTTATGCCTTACAACATAAGACATTTTACTTTTAAAAATAGTAATGTGATGGCTGAATTGTTCCCCAAAATGTTTAATTTAATGTATTTTTCTTTCTTGAGACATCATGACTGTCATGTATTTAATTTATATATTGAGAAAAATTCCTAAATTTTGTTGTTGTCAGTTACACCAAGCTGCTGAAGTGTCTCAGCTCCGGGGAGCAAGGGTAATATCTCCTGAAGATCTTCTGTTTTTGATGCGCAAAGATAAGGTAATCTAAAATGTTCTACTGAGTTAAAATGCCATGTTTGGTGCTTAACCATACTTATATGAGGAAACTAAATACCCTTTTCACAAAACTTTCAAATTGGTATCATAACTATTGAATTGATATTTTAGTCTTCATAGTTTGCATGACAGGATGGCTTACTATAAGAGAGTTTATTTTTTTTAACATGGGCAAAGGCATGTATGTAAAACTATGTTGACAACTAATTCTCACATATCTGTACACACCTATTTTGACATGTTCATTGCTACATAATAGTCATTAAATATTTACTGTTCTGATAAGTGAGTAGCATATTTACTTTTCTTCTAATTTTATACAGTATTACAGGCTTTCAGAGAGTAATTTTTTACCTTGAAATACAAAGTTTATTCTGTGACACTAGTTTATAGGAAATAGAAAATCAATCAAGATGTATATTCCATTAGGATAAATATATACCATAATGTCTAGGGTTTTTTGTACTAAAGATCTACTTTTATTACTCTTTGAACACTATTATAAAAATATCTAAGCTGGTATTTACATGTCTAATTTTGTCATAACTCTCTTCCATGAGTAGCTAGTTGAAAATATTTTATAAAATTTTACGTGTTTTAATAAGTTGCATGTAAAAGTTACATGTAAAAAATAATCACAGTGTGTTGTGACAGATGCTATTGTAAATGAGCAAGCAATGCCTAGTTCCCAACGTCAGTCCTGTCTTTCATTTCTCCACTGATTTTTCCTGGCCTTTTATTATACTCACCCATTCCTCTACCACCATTTTTGTATGCTTGTGGCTCTATTTTTTATCAAAAGCCTTCCCATTTGACCTTTTGGATAAACTTTTGGCTCATTACCTCTTCTGTAGTCTGAGGAATATAAAGGAAAAGAAAGAAATGTCTTCACTTTCAAGAAGATATACTTTAGTTTGGAAAACCAGTATGATTTAGCTAAAAGAAGCATTTTAAGACTCACAGAATTTTAAGATTATATGATTAGATGTAGAAGCTGTAGGATTTTTTTTGCAGTGGAGGTTTTTGCCTGGGGTAAGACTCATGCAAGTATAGCTAGAATGAACCAAACATAGAAGAACTCACCAGGATTCTGGTTGAGTAATCTAGACAAAACCTGATTATTGTGATGGCTCTGGAACTGGATAGGAAGGAAGAATTCCAAGAAATCGTGAAGAGTCAAAATAGGCAGGATTTGATGACCATTAAACTTGGAGGACTAAGGAAAAATGGGCTTACATAACAGTGGTCCTGGGAGGAAGAAGCCAAAAGGTGCTGTTGGCAGAAATGAGGGCCTGGAGCCAAGATTCCCTATGAAGGCATCTGGGAAGAGGGAGTTAGCGGAATGTATCTAGTCAAGTTTTCCTTTTCACTGACAGAGGTGAAGAGGCTAGCATACACACACAAAGTCCATATTGGTACGTTTTCCTGTCTTTGGGGAAAGTAAAATTTAAAATCCTATTGAAACTTCAGGAGCATACACTAATTGACAGTGCCCTTTATTGTCCAGTGGGACTCTTAATCAGAATCATTTTAGCACCTGAGAACATACCTATAATATTATAGTTGCCATTGTTATCGTCTTTCTCCTCAGAATAATACTTTTATTTATATGATGATATTTTCTAAACAGGATTTAAAGTAGTTTACATAGGAGTGATATAAGACAAAAATACAATCTAAAGTACTGAACGGAATCAGCAAAGAGAAGAGGATAGCAAAAGACCTGTTTTTTTCTTTTCATAATTTCAGATTATATAAAGCAGTATTTATTGACTGTCTATGTTTTACGTATTACTCTAGGCAGTTTATTTATTCCTCACAATGATCCTGTAATGTAGGCCTTTACTTACTTTGTAAATAAAGAAACTAAGATTCAAAGCTTATCTTTTACATGTGACCCTGCTAAGGTCTAGTTGCAAGACTAAGTTTAACCTCAGTTTCCCTATGTATAAAGAGGAGATGATTATAGTTGTCTATATCTCAGGGCTACTGAAAATATCAAATAAAATGCATGTAAAAGAGCTTTGTAAAATGCAATAGTTTTCAGCTGATATGATATCTTAAACTTAAAGGTCAAGAACTAGTAATAATACATTCCAAGTGTAAGCACACAACAAATTACAAAGTATTTATAAGTTACTTTTAAAGCTAAGCAGTATTATGGTTTTCTAATAAACCTAAGGAAAGACATCATTAAGACCCAGCTATCATTAATCAGCTTTGAGTTTCATAAAAATATGTTTCTCATATTACTGAATGTTTTCCAGAAATATAAACCAGCTCTTCTAAATAAAATAAAAGTCTCAGAGAATAAAAAACAATAAAAGGAGAGCGCATGCCTTTTTAAAGCAGTTATTACAAACGCTTGTCTGGATTGTTTATAAATCATTTAAAAAAATAAAATAGCTTAGTATGGAGAGTGTGATATTTCTCACAGTCTTCAAAAAGAATTTAAGGCTCTTTATAAGACCAAAATATAAAGGTAATTATTGTGATTCTGGAGCATCTGGATACTTATAAATGAAAACTGCTTTTAAAAATACTTGTGTTTCAACTTTATGTTTAATTTGTGACTACATTTCTTTTTATTGCATAATATTATGCTGGGAATTGGCATATTTCCCCCAGTGATTCTAGGGTACTACTTTATTAAATATAGTTATTATTGTCTTTACTCAGTAAAGTGAATATATGTATAAGGTTTCTTATTTACTGATTTCATATTTTTAATAGAAAAAACTTAGAAGACTGTTAAAATACATGCTTTTCCGAGACTACAAATCAAAGATTGTCAAAGGCATAGACGAGGATGATCTTCTTGAAGGTAATCTAAACAAAATACTAAACTAAGAACAATGACACAGGTATGCTGGACCTCACATTTATGCAATGTCAATGAAGATATTCCAGTCCGAGTAGAATATACGTACTTCTGTTAAATAATGTAGTTTACAAATTAACAAAAATTTTATTGAGTTGACAGCTAATTCTTATCATTTTCTACTTATATGACTTAATAGTAATCTGGTATTTAAATTCTTTCTTTTAATAATATAACCTGCTTTACATCAGAATATCATGAAACTAAGAAAATTGTGTTGATTTAAAACAGTGTTTTAGCAAGCATAATTTTTCTCTTATAGATGTAGAGGACCAGACAGACCTATTATATCTTTGAAATTGATACATATGGGTTTTTCTTAATTTATTATAGAAAGTATGTCTTATGATATAAAAATCACCTTGTTTTGGTGTGTATTTCTATGCTGTTTGAAATCCAGTAAAAAAAACAAAAAACAAAAAAACTAATGCAAAGTAGAAAAATTTCCTTATCTGATTTTCCAATTCAATTCTCTATTCTGGAATATTTAGAAAAAGTATTAATGTTGCAGAATCTAATAATGCTAAGCCAAAATAGATAATTACTAAACAATGCTGTTGAATTAAAATAAATACAGTTGACCCTTGAACAACATGGATTTGAATTGTGGGTCCATTTATATGCAGATTTTTTTCAATAAATAATATAAATGTACTTTCTCTTATGATTTCCTTAACATTTTATTTAGTTTATTTTATTGTAAGAAAGCAGTATATAATATAAAAAATTATGTGTTAGTGACAATGTATGTTATCAGTATAGCTTCCAGTAAACAGTAGGCTATTAATCGTTAAGTGCTGGGGGAGTCAAAAGTTTCAGGTGAGTTTTTGACTGAACTGTGTTTGGCACACCTAAACCTCACATTGTTCAAGGTTCTACGTATATTATGTTTTTAGAAATAACATATATTTTGAATTTAACACAGTGACTGCATAGTGGTATTTATTGCTGACATATACACTGAGTGGCCAGATGATTATGATCACCTGACGTTTGTAGGCAAATTAGCTATAATTTCACGCTGAAGTTGCTAGAGGGCCAGACCATTGTAAATAGGGAAGCAGGTTGTTTACCACTACAGTAGAAGTGATTTTTTTCTGAAGATATGGGTAAACAACGCGATTTAACACTGCATGTATACACTGCATATATACCCTGCATTATACACTGAGTGGCCAGATTATTATGACCACCCCATCAGTACTTCGTTGGGCCACCTTTTTTCCTTCAATACTGCGGCAATTCTTCTTGACATTGACTCCATGAGATGTTGAAAGGTGATGCGAGGAATCTGACACCATGCCTAATGAATAGCACTGTCCAGTTCTGTGAGATTTGATGGTTGTGAAACCAGCTGCCTGATGGCTTTTTAACTTCATCCCACAAATGCTCAATTGGATTGAAATCTGGTGATTGTGGGGGCCACCTAAGCAAGGTAAAGTCTCCCTCATGTTCTTGAAACCATACATGATACAACTGGAAACGTGATTCATTGGACCACATGACTTTTTTCCAATGCTCAACTGTCCAATCCTTGTGTTCCTGTGCGAATTGGAGACGCTTTATCTTGGTAACTGCAGACAGCAAAGGTGTTCGAACAGGTCTTTGACTTCCATATCCCATACGATGCAGTGTATGGCTAATTTGCCTACAAACGTCAGTTGGTCATAATAATCTGGCCACTCAGTGTATATATTGATAAAGTATCTAAACAAACTCTACTGGATTAAGAATTCCAGAAAACTACTCAAAATCAACTGACGAGTTAACAGACTTTGAAAGAAACTACTTTCATTTACCTCAACAAATCAGCAATTGTAATAGCCATGCAAAAAAATATTCTCATCAAATGTTTAGTCAGTGTTGCCTATTTAATATTCCTGAAATTCTCATAGAATTTAATTCCTGGAAAATAGTTCTCCAGATTAAATTAAATGCTCCCTTTTATGAAGAGCTTAAAGAGTATGGACTTGAAGTAAAGTAGATTTGAATTTCAATTAATCCCAGTTCTCTGCTTTCTCTCTGTAAGACATTAAGGGTCAGTTTTCTTATTTATAAGTCAGAAATTATACCAATTACCATGTGTAATTATTATGAAATTTCAACCAAATGTATGAAAAGCTCCTGATACATTTCTGCACTGAATAAATGATAGCTGTCAATACCATGCTTTGAATAAATGATAGCTGTCAATACGGTGCTTTGAACACCACGATGCTTAGAATGGTAAGACTAGTATCAGTTGCACTAGCATCATCATATCAGTTCTCTGTCCTCTCTTATTACTTTCAAATATCTCCTCTTTATACTCATTTAAATTTTCTAATTTTGTGTGTTTTATATAAATTTTTTTAAAAGTTGATATAATGTATATAGTAAACTATTTACTCAAGTAAAATACATCTACTGAGGTGGGATTTGTATAATGGCCATGTGAAGAGTGTGGTTCTCTTCCCCAGTGAAAGACATTTACCTAGTGAAAAATTTTTTAATTATAGTTTAAGTTGTTTTGTTTTTTTAGAAATTGTCCTAAGAGCATATAGCAAATGAAGAAACACATGTTCAAGAAAATCTACTAAATCTCATTCAGACCAGCGAGTCTGTTGCTTTTGAGCCATGACCTACTCCCAACTTTCCTCTCCTCCCAGCCTACCCTGCCACCCCATCTCAGTATGATAGAAGCTTTACTCTGGGCAAGTGTGGCCAAGAACACGGGACACCTGCTTTTCCAGCTCCCAGTCTAAGGTAACAGTTTCACCCCAGGAGGGGCAGGAGGTCAGCATCCCTCATTTCCTCTGGCTCCACGTTGCAGAAGCTCTATTCTAGGCAGGCATAACATGGACTGGAGCTGCCTCTCATCCTCTATTCATAGGGAAGTTCCACCCCAGACAGAGCAGGCTGAGAATACTGGGCCCTGATCGCCCCCACCTTAGCTTTCTCAGGTAGTAAAGATCCATGTCTGAAGGGATAAGCCTGAAAGACAGAATTCCCATCTTTGACCAACTCCCGATTCTTGAATCCAAGATAGATTTTCCAGGAGACACTGATGGCTGTTTCCACCCCCAGCTCCAGTATAGTGGTTAAAGATTCTGCCCAGAGGGAAAGGCAGGACAATAACTGGATAGCTCTGCAGCCCTCTCTAAGGGGACTGACTGTTTGGAACAGAGCTGGTAAAAAACAGTGGAGATCCTTGTGGTGAGCAATTAAGAGGAAGCTGGTAATTTCTTGATACTAGTTGCAACAAGCATAAACAGTACATAAGCAAAAAGTTTAACAGAGGAAACATAGGAAAGAGACAGATAAGAAGTGTCCTCCTGGGGTCAGAGCAAAACTTAAAAGCTGATGATACCTTAACTCTGCAAAGAGGCCCAGCATTATGTAGATCATTCTGTGGAGCAATCCATGCTCAAGAGTATTAACAAAAGCAATAGAGCAGTCAGCCAGGAATTAGTGGAAGTAACAGCTGTATGTGGTATCAACAAATAGAGTCAGTCTAGCCCAGTAATGGCGAACCTTTTGAGCTCAGCGTGTCAGCATTTTGAAAAACCCTAACTTAACTCTGGTGCCATGTCACATATAGAAATTTTTTTATATTTGAAACCATAGTAAAACAAAGATTTATATTTTTGATATTTATTTTATATATTTAAATGCCATTTAACAAAGAAAAATCAACCAAAAAAATGAGTTCGGGTGTGTCCTCTCTGACACGCATGTCATAGGTTCGCCATCACTGGACTAGTCAGTAACTTAGTGGAGAGATCAGGAGAAGTGAAAGCCAAAGGGAAACTGACTAAAAGCAGTCATCCCTGGTAAAGGAGAAGACTGTTTGCATGCTCAAGTCTGTGCTTCTGAT
>NW_006300048.1:4394089-4412355 GCF_000327345.1 Myotis davidii | reverse complement strand
GGAAAGAGATTGTATTGAACTAGTTCAGCCATCACTGAGGAAATACACAAACCAATGATGACAACAAGCCCCAGGCCGGGAAGGGAATTATTATCTAAGTTGCTGCAATATACTACCTTAATGTAGTATACTCCCCCATTTTCAACAACCGTAATAACAAAATACTAGATATGCAAAGAAATAGGTATGTGCGATCCCTGAATGGGGAGGGGAACAGACAACACAGAAGGCCCAGATGTTGGACTTGCAGACAAAAACTTCAAAATACCTATTACAAATATGTTCAAAGAACTAAAGGAGACCATGTTTCAAGAACAGAAGAAAGTGTGATTGCAGTGTTTTATAAAATAGAGAATATCAATTAAAAGTTAAAATTTTTTAAAAGAAGCTAATGGAAATTCTGGAGTTGAAAAGTATAAAACCAAAATGACAAATTCAGTAGAGTGGCTCACGGTATCTCTGAATGAAAAATATTTGAAGAAAAATAATCAGTGAACTACAACAGATTGTTAAAGATTATTCAGTCTGAAGTACCAAGAGAAAAAAGAATGAAAGAAAATCAAAAGAGTTTCAGAAAAATATGAGACTCCATTAAGTGAACCAACATATGCATAATAAGACTATCAGAAGGTAAGAAAAGAGAAAAAGAGCAGGAAAAAATAATCAAAGAAATAATGATGGAAAAGCTTCCAACTTTGATGAAAACTGTTAATGTATACATCCAAACAGCTCAACAATGTCCAGGTAGGAAAAACACATAGCAATCCACACTTAGACACATTTTAGTAGAAGTGTTGAAAGAAAAGGCAAAGAGAAAATCATGAAAGCCACAAGAAAAAAGCACCTCATCATATACAACAGAACCCTAACAATATTATTAACAGCTGACTTCTTATTGACAACAAGAGGCCCAGTGCACGAAATTCATGCATTGTGGGGGGGAGTCCCTCAGCCCAGCCTGCACCCTCTTCAATCCAGGACCCCTCGGCGAGATCAGACCTAAACCGGCAGTCAGACATCCCTCTCACAATCTTGAACTGCTGGCTCTTAACCTATCACCTGCCTGCCTGATCACCCCTAACCATTCTACCTACTTGCCTGATCACCCCTAATTGCTCTCCCCTGCCAGCCTGATCACCCCTAACAGCTCTACTTGTCGGTCAGATGGTCCCTAACCGCCTCTGCCTTGGTTACTACCACTGTGGCTTTGTCCGGAAGGAGGTCGAGAAGACATCCAGTCTAATTAGCTTATTACCCTTTTATTAGTACAGATACTAGAGGCCCAGTGCAAGAATTCCTGCACAGTTGGAGTCTGGCCGGCCCAGCCCCAATCAGCGGATCAGGGTCAGGCCTGTCAGGAGGAGAAGACAGCAGGAGGTTGACTGGAAGGCCCACCCTGATCAGGGCCTGATCAAGGCTGGGTTGGCTGGGGGGAGGGGCCAAGGGCGATTGCGGCTGGCTCCACCCTCAATTGGGGTGGGGAGGCCGATTGGGAACGGAGTTGGCTGTGGGGAGGGGCTGTGGACAGTGGGCTGGCCATCCCTGCCCCCAAGTGGTGCCAGGAGAGGGGCCGTGGGAGGTTGGCCGGCCAGCCCCACCCCTGATTGGTGTGGAGGGGGGCAATTGGGGGTGGAGCTGGCTGGGGGAAGGGGCCATGGGCCAAGGTGGTGGATGATTGGGGGTGACACTGGCCATGGGGAGGGTCTGTGGGCGGTGAGCCGACTGAGGCTTCTCCCGAATCCAGCCAGGGGGATGGGCTGCAGGCTGATCGGGGTGGGGCAGGCCAGAGGGATGGGCTGCAGAGGGGGCTTTGGCCGGCTGGTGGGGGAGTCGATCGGGGGCCAGTGGCCTGGGGAAGGGGCCATAGGTGGTTGGCCAGCAGGCTCTGCTCCTTATTGGAGTGAGGGTGTCATAGCGATGGTCGTTTGGTCATTACGGCATTCTGGTCACTGGCTTTTTATATTTATAGATAGGTCAGATAATAGTAGGGTTACATATTCAAAGAACTGAAAGAAAATATGTCAACCAAGAAACATGTTCAGCAAAACCTTTCAAAAATGAAGGCACAATAAAGATATGTCCAGATAAACAAAAAAGGGAGGAATTTCTTGGTAGTGGACTCATATGAAGACTGTTAAAGGAAGTTCTTCAGGCTGAAAGGAAGTTGTATCAGATGACAATTTGAACCCACACACTCATTCACAAGAAAATAAAGATAACTATGTAGGTAAATATGAGAAGATATAATTGCATATTCATTTTTCTTCTCAACTGATTTAAAAACAATTATATAAAGCAATACCAATATTTATAATGTTGGGTCTGTAACATGTAGGTATGTAATCTATATATATAAAGAGCCAGCGACTGGAATGCCGTAATTACTGGAATAACCGGCCGCTATGACGCCCACTGCAGTCAGCAAACCGCCAGATTGGGGGGTGGGACCAGCTGGCCAACCTCCCAAGGCCCCTTCCACCAGCTTCCCCGCCCCTGATTGGCCTCTCCCACCTCGATAAGGTGGTGGGGCTGGCAGCCAACCTCCTGCAGCCGCTCTCCCGATGGCCACCCCACCCTGATCAGCCTGCGTCCCCTCCCCCCAGCCAGCTCAGCCCCTGCACTCTGATCTGGCCAACCACCCATGGCCCCTCCCCCAGGCCGCTGGCTCCCAATCAGCCCCCCTACCTCAGTCTGGGGCGGGGTCAGCCAGCCCACCACCCAAAGCCCCTCCCCACAGCCAGCCCCACCCCCACCAGCCCCCCACCACAATCGGGGGCAGGGCCCACCAGCCAATCACCCACAGTCCCTCTCCCTAACTGGCCTGGCCCTGATCAGCCCGATCAGGGTGGGCCAGCTGGCCAACCTCCTGCCGTCTTCCTCCTCCTGACAGGTCCAGCCCTGATCCACCAATTGTGGACGGGAGGCCAGATTCCACCTGTGCAAGAATTCGTGCACTGGGCCTCTAGCATATTTAATATTAACATAAATGAAGTGGGTGGTAACAGAGCTATATTGGAGTCAGGAATGACACAAGGTGGTTGTTCAAATTGCAAAAAGAAATAGGCTTGGGCCCTAACCGGTTTGGATCAGTGGATAGAGCGTCGACCTGCGGACTGAAGGGTCCCGGTTTCAATTCCTGTCAAGCGCATGTACCTTGGTTGCAGGTGTATCCCCAGTGGGGGGCGTGCAGGAGGCAGCTGACCAATGTTTCTCTCTCATCGATGTTTCCGACTCTCTATCCCTCTCCCTTCTTCTCTGTAAAAAATCAATAAAATATATATTTTTTTAAAAAGAAATAGACTTGGTTAATAAATATATAAATATTTACTTTCTATCCTATAAAGATTGAAACTGCATCTAGAAGAAATATAAAATCTGAGTAGACCTATGATAAATAGTTTGAACTAGTCATTTAAAAACTTCCTCCAAAGAAAAACCCATGCCCAGATGATTTCACTGATGAATTTCAACAAATGTTTAAAGAACAATAATATCAATACTTTCTCACTCTACAAGGTCAGTATTACCTTATATGAAATCCATGCAAAGACATCACAAGGGGAAAAAAAACTACAGACTAATGTCTTTTTTAATATAGATGCAAGAATTCTCAACAGAATACTGGTAAATCATATCCAACAACATCTAAAAAGTGTTATACACCATTACCAAGTGGGATTTATCTCAGAAATAGAAGATTGATTTAAACTTAAAAAAACAATTTGTGTAATTCATCATATTAATAACATAAAGGTCAAAAATCACATGATCATCTTAATAAATATGGAAAAATCACTTGAAAAAATCCAAGAGTCTTGGTTTCTTTGTTTTAATTTTTTTCCTTTTTTTCAAATTTTTAAATGTTTTAAATTACAGTTCACATTTAATATTATTTTGTGTTAGTTTCAGGTGTAGACAGTCATATACTTTATGCAGTGTTCCCCCTGATATTTCCAGTACCCAACTGGCTCTATACATAGTTATTAAAATATTGCTGACTATATTTCCTATGCTGTACTTTACATCCCCATGACTATTTTGTAACTACTGATCTGCACTTCTCAATCCCTTCACCTTTTTCAAAGCTCTCTTGTGTATCTTCTTAGACAGGCACTAATTCCATTCATGAAGGCTTTTCCCTCATGACTTAATTACCTTCCAAAGTGTTTACCTCAAAATGCCATCACACTGGGGATTAGGTTTCAACATAAGCATTTTAGGGTGGACACTCAGTTCACAGCAGTGACCTCTGTCAGGTTGAGAAAGTTCCCTTCTCTTCGTAGATTGTTGGGTGTTCCTCTCATGAGAGACCTTTGAGTCTGAGTAATCCGCCATGAGAGGACATGAGAAGACTGCCACCTGCAAACCAGGGAGCAGGCCTTCCTCAGACACCAGGTCTACCAGCACCTGGTCTTGGCCTTCCCAGCCTTCAGAACCATGAGAAATAAATACTAGTTTTTTAGCCATCCAGTCTATACTTTATTTACTATAGCAGCCAGAGTGACCAATATAGCCATCTATGAAAAACTCACAGCTCACATCATCATTAACAGTGAAAAAAATGGATGTTTTCACTCTAAGATGTTGGGTTATCTTTATTTGGTATAGAGATATTTTATCACATTAAAAAATAATCTAGTTCATTCTCACTAATTTACTCACTAATTCAGGCTGATACTTTAATGCATTAAACTTTATTACCTATTGCAATATTGTAATAACTTTCTCAGACTTATGTTTTGCTTTTAAATAAGTATGATAGTTTTTATCTCTGAAAAGAAAAATAATAAAATCTCATCCCTTTTGGTTTCAAATATTTGCCACAGCAATGTGTTTAATAATCTCTTCTTTTAATTTAATGTCTCAATTCAGATGGGGTTTGTTAATGTCTTTGTTTTTAACTAGGCCTGCTATAACAGGATTCTTTTTCCAAATCTGAGAGCCTTTCCCGCTTTTTTGGGAGGGAAGGTGTGGAATTTTAATCAATCCATTAACACTTATTGTGGTAATTGATAATTTGGTTTTATTCTCTCAATCTCATGAGTTGAATAAATTATTTAATTCTGTAAGACTTGCACTTTTATTTTTGATGCAAAGATTCTTTTAAAAATTATTTTGAGAGAATTTTAATTCTGAATTTCATATTCAGTATTCAATACATGTAATTTCATATTCAGTATTCAATACTGATGTAACCTTTTAAACATTATTTTTCTTTCCTTTATCTCCATGAAGACAAATTGAGTGGCAGTAATAATGCAAACAAAAGACAGAAAACCGCACAGGACTTTCTCAACTCTATTGACCAAACGGGAGAACTCTTGGCGATGTTTGAAGATGATGAAATTGATGAAGTTAAACAAGAAAGAATGGAGGTACAGTTCATTCTTCTCTTTTTACATTAAAGAATGCCATTGCAGTTCGCAGTGCCGATGCTATTTGGTTCTGTTATTATGTTCTTTACGTGTCGTCTGAAATGCCTCAGTCAGTGGTTTCATGTCTGAAGACAGCATTGTGCAGTGGAGTAGCCTGGAGAGGGTGTCAGACTCTGCCTTCGGAGTTGATGTGGAGAGAGGACTTCAGTTTCCTGTTTCTCTGTTTCCTTCTTTGAGTATAGATAGATTTCCCTCAGCTTCCTTCTTTTTTGAGGGGTTTAGTTTTACTGATATTATTTTATTCTTTAAAATCTAATTCATGATTAAATATTTATTTATTTTTGTTCCAAATATCCAGTTAGCTTTGTGAGCAAAGGTAATCCTTAACTGCATTTGTGTTGGCATATAGCATTTCAGGCTGTAGTTCCAGGCTATGGTTGAACTCACCAGCTAAGGTAGTATCCAGGGCAATTACATGCTTTATGTCACTCTAACACAAAGTTAATGACATGTATTTGGATTCTCTGGATATGTTTTAACAATGAATATGAAAATTGTATGCCTTCTATTTACCTCAGCTTATCTATTCATAAAATTGTTTCCTTAAATACTTTGGGAAAATAAAAGTAATGATTGATTTCATTTGAATGCCATCCAAAATACAAGGCATTATTCTTATGATACTTATTATTATTATACTTTTACATGTTAAAAAAAATCTCCATTTTCCCTTTTCCCTTTAAATTGGGCAAGAGAGGTAATTTCAGAACTCCAAAAGATCGCGCTAAGTATTCACTTTATCATAGTCTCTGTGCATGCTAAGAATATAATTATTTCATGTTAAATTTTGGAGGAAATCCAATAGACATACATGGTTTATAAACTTTAACAGCCTTCTTTAAAGAATTAGTATGCTTAGATCAGGAACTGTGATCTAAAAGCAGTGTTCTTCTTAGGTATCAATTACCTTAGAAATGTGTGGTTATCTTGGTTTGGGGCAACTGCAAATGGTTTTAGTTCAACTCTGCCTTGGGCCAAAAACATGCTCAGTTGTCCCATGCAGATGATAAACATATATTTCTGATGTCATTATGGCCTAAACAGGATATGATTGTTTAGTGGCATGGTTTCACTTATGACAGAGAGCAAATATTGTTTATGCTTTATTTTAAAAACATTTTTACATTATACAAATGGGCATGAAGGAAGATTCATTAAGGAAGAACGCTACATAAAACATTAGTAAAATTGAACAAGTAGCTTTTCACTCTTGATGGGAAAATCTCTGTGAACTAAGCCCATTGCCCAGAAGGGCATTCCCCAATCAAGGAGAACAGAAGTGGAGCGTGTTGAAACACTGAGCCATCATAGCAGGCTACTGTGGGCCTGGAAAGATGATGCGTCATTAAGGCACAAGTTAGAGTCAGTAACGTTTCCGTCAATGCTGGGTGGAATAAGCTTGGGAAGTTATGCAGTTTACATACCTGTAGTTGCATTATACATTACTTAGAATTAACCAGGATAATAAAATATCAATAGTTGATAAAAATAGTTGCAAAGAAAGTCAGCTTTATCTATATAATAAAAGTTTCTCTAAGCTTTATATCCTAACTGAAATCTTCTCTAACCAAGGTTTTTTAAAAAGAGCAGTTTCGAGATTCTACTCTTCCAAATAACACAGTCGTACTGAATAAAAGTGCTGAACTTGTAGACATAACTGTAGACAGTAGAAAGTGGAACTGTTAAGAGCACAGGCCTTGCCTGCTTCTAATTTGACAGGTTATAGTTTCAAGCGTAAACCACAACTGTGGCAGTCCATATGAAACCACTTTGGGCTCACAGACTGCAATCTCTTGCTTTTAAAGTGCAGTAGAATAATCAGTCCTGGCATCACTCAGTGATTTAATTTTCCTCTAAGCATCACTTACGGTTGCAGAAGCTTTGTTTACTACCTTCTCTTCTAGGATGTATGAAAATGGTAGAGACCTACCAGCAAAGCTTATTATTGTTTTTCTTTCTTTCTTCTTTTTATTTTCACTTAAGTGTAATTTAGAAGAGAAAAATTTTACAGACATACATAAAAACTCACTTGGGACACTAGCTTTTTCTTAAAACATTGAGCAAGAATACAAAAAAACAAAATTCTTTTCTATTTTTTTCAGCTGATTTCTGTGTTTATCTGGCTCTGTATTCCACTCAGAATTTATGTCATTAATATTATTATGTGATTTTAAATATAAAAATGTCTAAATTTTTATATCCATTACTTGCTAGTCCAATATCATGATAGTTAACTTTTACACTTTTTCTTTCTCTCCAGCACCAAATTTTTAATACTTGGGTGTAAGTCTACTAGAGAGCTATGATCTGTGATCTCTGAAGATCCTTCTAAATGATCAAATAAAGATTAAATAACATTCATAATTGCTTTAGAGTATTTGAGAGACTGGGAAAGAGAAGCAGGGAAATGGTGGGCATAATAATACATATAAAGACACTCCCCTCCAACCTCCTCTCATCCTCACTTAACCCCACCTCAGAATGACACAAGTGTGTTTACTGTTTCTCACACTCTAAATTTTGAGATCTGATCCACTGAACATCAGCGGTGTCAACCAGAGGCCAAGAAAGGATCGCTAAAAGCCACATTTGGATTTTCTTAACGGAGGAACCGTGGTCACTCACAGAGGAGCTTTGCCTAAACCCAGCTGCTCTTCTGCTGAAGAACCTCAGGAGCTCAAGTTTATTACTCACCAAGTTAAATATCTGGTCTAACAAACCGTTAGGTTTGTGAAGGGACATACAAATAAGTGCTTACAATTTTGGGTGAACTCTTACCTTCTGACTAAACCTTCATTGGTAAAAGTAAACAAGAGAGCCAAGATTGGAGCTCACCAGAGAGAGCCGCCTTCACACAGATTGTGGTGCCAACATCCCCAGTGACTGTTCATCTTGTTTCCAAGTCAGAGGCCTAGTATGGAGTCTAGAGAAAAAGCAGAATAAAATACGTAAAATGTAAGGCAGCTTAAATTTTTTCTAAATGGAATAAAATCCCAGGTGGCCATCTGAATTTAACCTGAAGTGACTGGCCATAGATTTAAAAACACAGAGTTTCTCATAAAGGTTGAATAACCAGAGAAATGAGGTATATCATTCGGTTATGCCCCAATATAATGAGGTTCTGATGATCCCCGGTGTTTCTGAGTCCCATTGTTATAATTTTTGGACCTAAAGAAATTGGAAAACTAGTTGAAGAAGCCAGAGAGGTGAATGGCTGCCAGCCACGAGTTTGACATGCTTGCGTAGAGGTTCTGTATCCCTGGTTTTTGAAGTGTGTTCTTTCTACTATTCCTTTTTCCTACCTAGAATGATACCTTTTAAAATTATAAAGTAAAGTAAAATAATATTCCCTTAAGAGTAAGAATTCAAAAGTATTATTTAGATAAAATTTATCATAAAAAGCCTAAGATAAATCTTCACAGTTACCAAGAAATTGAAAAGCTTGAGTTAAAAACTTAAAGGTTCTTAAAAAGTTTAAATTTAATGTATATAGGATTAAAATATACAGAATTTATATACTAGAAAACTATAGTTTAAGATACATACATTATATACACAAATATGCATATACATTTACATACATATACTTTGCCTATGACCTATATCTATAAGAACAGAAATATGATTTTACTAGATTTTTTTAAATGTAAAAGTAAAAGAGCAATCAAAGGATATCAAACACAAATACTAGTGGTAGTAATTTAGTTTACAGAAAAAAGAATTAAAAGGGAAAAGCTTTAAAATGGAACAAAGTTGATAATTTATGTTACTAAGAGATGCTGCCTATAATGAAGATAGTAAATACAAAATGTTAATCATCTAATTCCAAGAATTGAAACATTCCAATCAAAAGAAAGCTTTGATTGGTGTAGGAGAGGTCAGAGAAATGCGTTTGTTTATACAGACTGGAACACCACATTCTCAGTATTTAACAGATTGACTTGGGGAAAAATATAATAAAGATTTATATTTTTCTAATAGATGCATATAAAACATTTTAGAAATGAGCAGCAGTGTTTTTTTTTCTTTTGTTGTTTGTTAATCCTCACCCAAGGATAGTTTTTTCATTAGTTTTTTGAAAGAGAAAAAGATAGCTAGAGAGAGAGAGACAGAGAAACATAGATGTGAAAGGTCAGTTGCCTCACGCACACACCCCTGTGTATCGAACCTGCAACCCAGGTACATACCCTTGAACAGGAATTGAATTGGAGGCTCATCAGTGCTCAGGCCAGTGCTCCAACCACTGCACCATTCTGGCCAGGGCAGCAGCAGTTTTAAAATCTTACCCATGGTGCTCTTCGGGGAAGGTGAGGAGAGGTTTGGTAGGACTCTAGCCTCTATCCTTCCCCTATACCTTCAACCAGAAGAACTTTGATTTTATATAATGAATCTGTATATCATCAATAAAGAAAGGTTTCATTATTTTTAACTAAAAATTATTGAAAAACACCATTATTTAACTGCCCAAGAGGAGTATTTCTCACACAAACAAAAATTCCAGAAAAGTACAAATTTATAGAGTATATTACCAGAGCAAAAAACCCAGAAAGTAATAACAGAGGTAAAACAAACAGGATTCTAATAAATTGAAAATTTAAAAAGAAAAACATCATATAAGCAACTAATGGACCAATAACAAATAAATTAAAAAGTACTACCACAGACTATTTAGATGATAATAGTAATGAAAATATACATATAAAATTTAAGAAGTATGAACAAAGCTTTATTTAAAACAGGCAACTTCTTAGCTTTTAAGCTGTTCATTATTAAATTGAGAAAATGAAAAAAATAGTCAACTAAAATTAGAAATATTACATCCAAATAAAAAGGAAAAAGGTAAAAATAAAATTGAGTTAAAAAACAAATTATTGAACTTACCAATTTAATAAATCCTTTGCAAAAATAAAAACAAACATGGAATGAATTTATGACAAGTCTAAGTAAGAAAAGCCAAAAAAGGTAGCTGATAAAAATTAGTAATGAGTAAGAATATAGCCATAGACTAAGAAATTAATTCTTATATAATTATCTAATAGTATATTGTAAATCTTGATGGAATGAGTTTGTTTGTTTGTTTTCAAAGAAAATATAAATGATTGGTTTTACTCAATGGGAAGTAGAAAACCTGGATACATCAATAACCTTGGAAGAGATGGTAAATGTTTTTGAAGTACTGTTTCTTCAAAACTTTCTGAATCCAAGCCACGGTATGGGAGCGCTCTTCTAAATATTTATAAAACAGTTAAATATTGTGCTATATAAACCATCTTAGAGCACAGAAGAAAAGGAAAACTCATTAATTTTTACAAAGTAATGTAATATAATCTTGCTTATGTATATGGATGCAAACATTTTAAAATATTAGCAGTTTTAATTTGGTTGCATATATAATGAGTGATGTACCAAGACCAAACAAGACTTTTTCATGAGTTTAAGTATACTGCAATATTAGAAAATAGATTACTGTTATATACCAGATAATAAATAGGTCAGAGGAGAATAGCTATGAGTGTGTTAGTAGATGATTAAAATGCATTGGACAAAATTCACTTCCCATTGTTTTTAGAATTTTCAATAAACTAGAAATAGAAAAGTATCTGATATTTCGATAAAGAATATCTCATGCAAATGAACAGACATCATTGTAGTTTTAAAAGTATTAAGTTTCATTAAATTCTAAAATTCCTACTGTTATCACCTTTATTTGTCAGAGTTCAAGTTGCACTAGCCAGGAAAATAAAAAGCGAAGCAATTGTTAGGAGACAAAAATTATCATTATATACAGATAATGTATTTTTATTAGGCAATTATTGAGAATCAATCTAAAAACTATTAGAACCAATTAAAGTCTTAAATCATATAAAGTATTTAAAAAAACAATAGTATTCCTCATATTTCAGTAATAGTAAATAAAAAGGAGAAAGAATTCAGTAAATTAATACAAGAAAAATTATTTGGAGGTAAATATATTAAGAAATGTAAGGGAAATATGGAAATAATATTTAATAATGTACTGAGATGTGAAGAGTGTATAAGTGAAGAAACATTATTTTCTTGGACACAGACAATATTGTATATGTCTCAGTTTCCAAAATAATTTATTAGTTTAATGTAATTTTAACAAAATGTCAGCAGAATTTAAAAATCTATAAAATGATGTTAGAATTTATTTGAAATCATAAAAAAATAAGGATAACCAAGACATTTTTATTAAGAAAGAGTGGAGGGCAATGTTCAATAATGCTACCAGTTATAGCATTCCATATAACTACTAACATAAAAATAGTGTAGTTCTGCTGTAAAACCCAACAAGCATCCCAATGAAGAAAATAAATGGCATAATTAAGTGTGGAGAATAATTTAGTCACAATAAAGATAGAATTATAGATCGGTGAGAGAAAGATGCCAAATAATGAGATAACTGTTTGGAAAGAAAAAAATAAAGATTGCTTCTAACCTTATACTTGCATAAAAATAAATTCTAGATAGATGAAAGAATTAGGTATAAAACGTAATACCGTCAATAAAACAGAAACAAACACAGGTAAATAATCAATCTGGGGATGTGGAAGGTTTTTCTAGGCTTTCCTTTCTAGACAAGCTTTTCAAGAAATACTAGCAAGATGTTTATAGCACACGGTGGGGTGGGGAGGGAGGGGGGAGCAGCAGTGATCTATTTTCAAATAGACTTGTGAAATCCTGAATTAAGAAATTTAAAAGGTTTCTTTTAGGACTTTTGAGAGGCTTTTGCATGTAAATGTGTATTGTGAATTTTTCAAAAGGAAATTGAATCTATTAAAATGTCTGAAAGGATACTCAGAGACCAGTTTGAGGGGGGGAGAGTATCACAAAGCAAAGACTAAATTTGATCACATAAAAATTACATAATTTCTGTATGTTAATAAAAAAAGACAAAAGCCAAACTAATGTAAAAATATAGAATATTAATATATTTTCTCATATAGACCTTTTAGTCAATAAGAAAATAACATTTCAGTAGAAAAATTGGCAAAGGATATGAATGGACAAATCACAGAAGAAATGGAAATAAATTTAAAAATACCTGCTTACCTGTAATGAACCACTGCCATTTCTGTTTATAAAATGGTCAAGAGTAAGGTGGGTCAAGTATTTATATACTTCAACCAAATCAACCCACATTTGGTAATTTTTTCTTTAAGAATATAGTCAGAAATTTTGTTCACATGCTCATTCATGTGCACAAGACTGTTCATCACAGTGCTATTTATAATAGTGGGAATGGGACTAGAGAACCCTGTTTACCCAATATATATTCACTCACACATAGAAATTTAGACTGAGGGAGAATATACCAACTTATTAAATAACAGTGGTTGTCATTAGATGATGAGATTACAAGTAAATTAAATATGTAAATTAATGGTGTTTTGATTTTACATATTTATCGTTTATGTTATATTTCTCTTAATTCTCAATTGCTTTCCATTCAAGTTTATTTTTTAGTTTGTCCTACTTATTTTAATTTTTAAAGGTTAATTTATTTTACAATTGCAGTTGACACACAATATATTATTAGTTTGGAAGTCAGTAGTTTTCCTTTGCATTTTTTTTCCTGCCCAAAGCATTTAGTTTATATGTACCACTGCAGGATAGGCTTTATGAAACAAATTCAATAGGCTCGGGTTATGCAATTAAGGAATAGAGGAGTATAACTCTGCACAGTGTCAACAGACTCTATTCAGAGCTCTTACAACGATGTAAGAACTTTAAAAGAGCATTTTATATGACGTTTTTTATTGCGATGACCTAAGAGCCCTCTTGAAATTAAACAGAGAAATGTATAAGTTCAGGTACACAACCAAAAGTGGATTTAGCTTTAAACAGGGTTTGATATTGAGGTTCATTGGATTTGTAGCTTCATTTCCCCATAATTCTCTTTTTTCCTGCCCTTTTCTGTTTTGTTGGCCTAATATTTAGACGGAATAACCTCCTAGTAGAACTCGTGCCATAAAAGTTCCAGGTCCACACAGAGAGAATGCCTTTGTCCCAAGATTTTACTCTGAAAATGCTTAGGTAACAGGATCTCCTGAAACCCCCACTCATAGTAGCTAGTAAAATGATGTGTTCGGATTGTCTTAGCCTAAATCATATGCTCCATCCTTAAAGCTGAGGGCTGGAGTCAGCAGGCTCTCCCAGAACCATGGATCCCTGGAGCCTTAGGAAGAAGGAGTGGATGCTGGAAAGTCAACCACGAAAGTCCTTACGTGCAAGGCCCTCCAAATTATGACAGTGAGAGTTAATAAAGTGGTGCATTATAACTGACTCTGCTCAGAGCTCTAGGAGGTTTTCCCAAAGAGACAGCATAGTAGAATGAGTGGAAATCATTTTCTTTGGATTCAAGCAGTCACCCATCCACCAGCCTTTTCTACTCTTGAATTCACTCAGCATTTACTTATCAGAGTTGTTTGTAAAGCAGTCAGTGTACTAGGTCCTGAGGTTAGGACTGTAAAAAGACACAAAAAATATGGTTTCCGCCCGCACAATCTATAGACATAACTGGCAAATCCAAAGATAACTAATTACTCTGGTAAGGGAACTGCAGGCTCAGTAAATAGTTGCTATTCTTATTATTATATTTTATCTTGATTTTGAATCTCCTTAGTAGTTTATTGGTTGTGTGATGGAGCCACAAATTTTCTAGTTCACTTGCTATCTTATTTGAAATAAAGTTTGTTCTTTTAAAAGAATTTTTTACGATTAACTTTAGATAGGGGCATATAATTAGTTTCAGTGTGGTTTGCTAAAGAGGATACAAAGTAAAATAGAACAGAATTAATGTATATTTTAAAACATGAAACAGTGTAATGTGTCTGGGTTAGTTTCTGAAAGAGCTTCATCAGGAGAAAACATTACTATGTTGTTGTTTTATTCTTTTGAGGGTAAATTTTGTTTGGATAATTTAAAAGTACTCTAAAATCATTCTTCAGGGAAAAACCCGTGCATTTTTAGCTATACAGAGCAGAATTAATGTAGCTTAGTATATGTTCTTTTGGCCTAGAAATTGCAGAACAGGGAGTATTACCGGACTTTCAGAGAACCCAGAGGTAGGAGTAATCTGTAGTTCTGAACCTGATTTCCATTGTGACTGGATACACTCTACCAAATTACTTTTTCTCCACACCTGTAGCTGTCTTCCGATTACATAATCGTGAACATGTATATTTTCATTGTTGTAAAAACTTGTCTAAATTTAGGAAAGGTGTCTTCTGGAAAAGACATTTCTCAATTAATGACATAAGTTAACTAAACATTTGTGACTATCAGCGGGAATGCATGCTTGCAGGCCTTCCTGGGCTGCAGTGTTTAGTCTTGCATAAATGGATGTTTGACTAACACATCTGATTATACTGTTCAATTAAGGTTTTTATAGAACCAATATTTTCTTGCTCAAATAATTTTAATTTGTTCTTTTTAAAATGAAATCTTTCTCTTTTAAAAGATACATTTCAGGGGTTTTCTTAGAGATCAGTATACTAACTTGTTTATAAAACACCTTGGCAGGGAAGTGTTTTAAAATATCATCGAATTTAAGAACACCACAAGATTTACCACTAATTTACATTTAATGTTTATAGTTCTCAAATTGTGGTTGTTGTAATAACCAAAATATTTTTGCCCTGAATATTTTGTGGATTATATTTCCCTATTCTTTCTCCTTCACCCACATTTCCCACAGTAGGTGGGCAGATTGTTGTTACATAGTCTGAACTTTATTTATCTTAATTGGTTTGATCGCAGTAAGTTAGTACTTCTAAATATGAAAGTAAATGTATTCTATGACAAGACTTTTGTCTCTGTAATGCTCTAGTTTATTAACAGATCATTGCTTGTTTGGTATAGATAACTTCCCTTTATTCCTTTGTTTCATCCATGCTAAGGAGCTACCTTTAGTTCAGTTCTTATTGTTGCTACCACTTAATGGTAAGTCATGCAAGCAAGCTATGTAATTCAGTGAGGCTCATTTCTAGGTCATTGTATTTCTCATGTAGAAATAAGAATTCTAGATTGAGCTATAATACTTAGAGATAAATGTAATCCATTGTTTGTATATCTGTTGGGAACTATCCTTTTCATAAGCGTTAGTCTAAGCTTCTGCTTTTCATGACTCCATTTTTTACAGAAGAGTCTCAACTCCTTAGCATGGCAGTAGTACATCTTTTGTAACCTGGCCCCAAGCAGCCTTTTTATCCTCATCTTCCTCCATTCCTGTTCTCCGCCTTCTCCCATATTTCCTTCAAAAACACCAAGCACGTGGGACACACACACACACACACACACACACACACACACGCACACGCACACTACTTAAGTAACCATCATATATTTGTAGTTTCCTAAATAGGCATTCACTTTTCTTCCCTTCCCCTGAACCAATTGGCAACATTTCAGTTGAAATATTTTAGCATGTGATAATTTATAACTAGTTGTGTTTGCTTAGTTTAACTTACTAAATAAGCTCCTGAGAGCATGGAATTATTTTATTTACTTTTATATCTTCTGTTCCTAGCACAGTTCCTCAAACAGTATAAACTTTCATCAAATATTTGTCCAAATAAGGTGAATAAAATAGGTATAATTTTATAGCTGTTATATGTGAATATTATTCATCTATCCTTTGGATGATTTGAATTTTCTGTCATTTCTTCTGACTCACATAGAAATGCTAAGAGATATTGTACTTGGTTATGTACTTTATGAATGTATGTATTAGGAGTTCTTCAACAAATCTTTTAGAGGTGCTTGCCACTTGCTAACGGTTTTCGTTGCTTGAATAACTTCCTGTTCAAATTATAGTCACGGCTTTTCCACAGTTCTAGCTATAGAAGTCCTCTGACCACAGTGCTTCAGAATTAACTTGCAATATCCCCAATTTGTAGACAACACATTATAGAAAAATTCAAAATCATTGGGGTAATTGTTTTTATTTTTTAAATGTCTTATTATATAAAAGTCGTACCAGAGCATTTAAATAATTTAAAATTAAGCTTTATTTACCAAAATTCAGTTCATACACAAATATCTCCAAAAATACTACTGTATTCTTTACTAAATCTGAAGATATTTTCTAAGTGAGGGGGTGGGAGGACTGGAAGGAGAAGAGTAGAGGAGATAGGGAAATGTGGGAAAAAAAGAGAAAGGCAGAGAAAGATTGAAACCCTTTTCCCTAGACAGTAGCTCTGTGTAAAATTCCTGTTTTCCAGTGGTTTGGTAGGGGGGATATTTGAATCTTGGAAGACTTGTTTTTTGTGGCCTGATTATGAGTTCAGTACAATTAATAGAATAAAATATAATAGCCTAATAAGACAGTTACCGTTCTCCATTTTTGAAAAAAACAAAATGCTTCAAGTGGAATTTGGGGAATATTTTCCATCATCTCAAGCAGTTCTTATTGATAATGAACCATATTTTTAAGTAGAAAATGTAGTACATTATTTTTAAAATAAATAATGCACATTGCCACTTGCAGACTTTTTCAAGTATTGTTTAAACTTTTCCTGAGTCACAGCAAGTCATTATGAAGGTTTCTTTTTTAATTTATTGTAACCAAAGCATAATAAGTTATCTTGGTGGCCTGGATATTATTTCTTAGGGATATCTGCTATCTCAAACTCATCAATTCTACTAAAAACTCTTCTATTATTGTCTCATGGCATTATTTTAAACCATTTCTTCCAATTTTGTGGGATCTGGGTACTTTCATACAGTTTAATGATTGCAGTCCAGCTGGAGTCATTCAACAACTTGTGGATTCTCTGATTCAAAAGACAACTATAAGAAAATTTATAAACCATTTATAATACATTTTAATAATATTGAATCTCAATCCCTAACCCATCCCATTTACCCCCCGAAACCAAACCAAACCATGCTCGGGAATAAAATGTAATTTTATTTAAGCTAGAAAATCTATTTTGTTTAAATTTAACCAAGAATTATTCTGTGTTTACTTAGGTGTGTAGAAGTAGACTATGCCATGTATTAGTGGAAGTTTAAGTTGTTATAGCTTTCTGGAGAGAAGTATAGCAAGATCTACAATTTCTTTTAAAAGAAAAAAAAACTTTATGTTCTTTGATAGAAATTGCATTTGTAGATACTATCCTAAGGAAATAATTAAACAGTGACTTTTTTAAAAATTAAAAGTGTTCATATTTAATAGGAAAATTTTTATTTAAACAATGGAAATATTCAAATTGAAAAGTTTCTTCTTAGCCTAGGTTTGGTATAGCCCACAGATTTTTAAAATATGATACACTTCTATTATTTAAATATTATTTTGTATATATTCTTTAATTGCAAGTTTGAATTTCCCTTTGGCCTAATTTATGTAAGAGAATATTTAAATTCTTATCTAATAAAAGACAAAAAGGGTAATTGACTGATCCTTCGCCCATTGGCTAATCAGGGCGATATGCAAATTAACCACCAACTAAGATGGCAGCCAGCAGCCACGCAGCTGAAGTGAGCAGGAGGCTTGCTTGCTCCATTGATTGAGGAAGCCAAGGTTCCTGGCCTGCTGCGGCCCGGCTCTGAGCTCCGAAAGCAACAAAGTTTCAATTATAGAAGCTAAACAAACCCCAGATACCTGCTTTCAGCAGGCCATGGCCTCTGAGCTGGAGCGAGCAGGATGGCAACAAAGTTTCAATTATAGAAGGTAAATAAATCACAGAATTAAAAAAAAAAAAAGAAAAAAGAAGAGCTGGGAGCTGTTCTGTCACCTGCCAGCCTGAAAACGGCCCTCAGCCCCTTACCCAGCCTGGCCAGGCACCCCCGTGGGGGTCCCCACCC